>NW_006408646.1:8570249-8571834 GCF_000296735.1 Chrysochloris asiatica
CTTGGTCAGGTATTCTGTGTTGTTGTTGGCGGAGCTCTCTGCTATACGTCCACCCGATCCGCCATCTTGTTTGTTCTTCCACAATAAACATTTTAAAAAAAAGAACCAATGGCAATCCATTTGACCTAGCTCTGATGGCTTAATAATCAGAACCTGACTAGAGGAAGAGAAAGACATTTAATAAAAGAAACAAGTGCAAATTGCTACAATTTGATGAACTTAACCTAAACTTATGGATGTGGTGGTGGTTTTGTGCCATGGAGTCGGTTCCGACTCATAGTGATCCTGCATAGGGCTTCTAAGGCTATAAATCTTTATGGGAGCAGAAAGCCTCATTTTTCTCCCATGGAACTTTCAAACTGGTAGTTTCAAACTGCTGACTTTGCAGTTTGCAGCCCAATTCGTAACCACTACACTAGTAGCTCAAAATACCAACCAAGAGGGGAAGAGTCTTCACAACAAGGATCAAACAAGGGTGGATAGGGATGGGCAACTTAGACAATGGTTACTTAAAATGGGGAGCAACTATAAAGGCACAAAGTGAGTGGCTTATAAATTTTCAAGAGGGAGTTTAGTTTAAGAATGTTCGGGGGAAGGCAGAATCCCCACTGAATAGTTTTCCTCTTCTCTAGATGGGTCAGGTGAAAGGAGATGGGGATGGAGTTTGTTGTTTCAGTAGTGAGTTGTTATCATACCTAATAGCAATTGTCACAACTGTAAAGGTAGAGGTTGTATAACAAAAAGGGGGGAGTAGTTAATCTTGCATTCCAGGAACAGAGGACCCTAGACCCCTCAAGAGAGAAGAGCATGACAATACATAAGACTATAGGTAGAAGCCTGAACCATATCCAGATCTCCAGAGATGGGAAATTTTCACTTGAAAGGACGAGCAGACCAGCCTGGAATGGCTAGAAGAATAGAAGAAACTTCTTGAAAGAAAGACCTACAGGAAAAATACAAAACAATAGAGGCAGATGGACTATTACTACAAGAACAAACAAGTTGCTTGCCCAGGAAACATCAAGGCAAGTGATCGGGTACCCTCAGTGCAAACCCCCTTCCAAGACTAAGACTCAATGGGAATACATGCTCTGATTAGTGACCACGCTCGTCACCGATAAGGGGAAGTGAGGGAAAAACAATGAAGTGGCGAGCTAAGCCCTACAATATGGAGAGTGAAGCTTCAGCTGATAAAAAGAGAGGGCATAGGCACAAGAATACCCACACTTGCAGATAATACCCATTTGACCTGGCTTCAATGACTGGATGATCAGAGCTCAACCAGAAGAAGAAAGAGGGAAAAAAGAGTAATCTGATGCAATTTGATGAACTTGACCTACACCTATGGAAGCAGTCAAATTCTTACAGCAAGAATCATTCCCACCCCCTCCACACACAGAGTAGACAGGGATGGGCAACTTTGGACATTGGCTACCCAAAATGGAGGGGTAGGGCTACAAAGGCAAGAAGTGACTGGCTTACAAGCTTTCAAGAGGGAACCTAGAGACAAGGGGCCTGGAGGAAGGCAGAATCTCCAGTGAGTAGCATCCAATCTGCCTAGGTGGAGTTAATGAAATGAAATGCA
>NW_006408646.1:8572323-8601060 GCF_000296735.1 Chrysochloris asiatica
AAAAAAAAAAAAAAAAAAAGAGAGAGAGAGAGAAGAGCATGAACTGAACATGGGACCCTAACCAGAGAAGCAGCAACACAGAGATAAAGGCAGAGGTGATGACAGGGAGTGATTGAGCAGCTGAGGACTCTAGACTCATGGAAAGAAAAAGGCTGTGTGCTGGAGGCCAGGAGACTGGATCCAGAGTATACACTGTGGTTATTTAAACCATTATATATACCTGTGTGGTTTTATTTTATACATGCGCTAGAGGATAGACACTCATTGACATGGGTGATTGGGCAGGCAATGTACAACTGGAGGGAGGTTGGCAGAAGAAGGATGGGGGTGGTGGGAGACACAGGGAGGAATGCAGTGTTTGGAGTGAATAGAGGTAAATGCTGCTAACTGTTGGTGCATGGGGGTGGGAGTTGCAACCATATAATGAAGCAAAGTGCGTGATTTGTTGAATACAAAACTGATGATCTGCTCTGTAAACCTTCACTCAATTCACAATAAAAAGTTAAAAAAAAAAAAAAATCAATGGTAAAAAAAAAAAGTCCAAGCTGCATAAAACAAGGCTGCAGGACTAGACAGAATACAAATTGTAATGTTTCAACAAACCAGTGTAGCATTGGAGTTGCTCTCGGGCCTATGCCAAGAAATCTGAAAGATAGTTACCTGGTCAGCTGACTAGAAGATAAACAAAGATAACCAATAGAATGCAGAAATTATCAAATAATATTAATATCACACACAAATACAATTTTGGTGAAAATCATTCAAAATGGTTGCAGCGAACATTGACAAAGAATTGCCAGAAATCTCAGCCAGATTCAGAAGCGGATATTAAATGAAGACTATTATTGCTGATGTCAGATGGATCTTAACTGAAAGGAGAGAATACTAAATAGATGTTATCCTGTGTTTTATTGACTATACAAAGGCATTCAGCTGTGTGGATCATCACAAATTATGGATAACATGTGAAGAATGGGAAATCCAGAATAGTTTATTGTGCTCAGGTAGAACCTGTACACAGACTAAGAGGCATTTGTTCATAACAAGGGGATACTGCATGGTTTCAAATCAGAAAAGTTGTGTGGTAAGGTTGTATCCTCCCATCATATATATTCAACTATTGGCTTATCCTGAGCTGGGTCATATGAAAAAGAACAGGGCAGCAACCTGTGTGTGATATGTAGATGACACAAACTTACTTGCGGAAAGTCAAGAGGACTTGAAGCATCTGCTGTTAAAGATCAATCACACTACAGGCTTCAGTGGATTATACTTCAACATAAAGAAAACAAAAATCCTCACAACTAGACCAATAAGCAACATCAGTTAAATGGAGAAAAGATTGAGGTTATTAAGAATTTTGTTTTACTTGGCTGTACAGCCAATGCCTATAAAAGAGCAATCAAGAAATCAGACGTCGTATTGAATTTGGGCAAATATGCCGGCTGCAAAAGAGCTCTTTAAAGTGTTAATAGCAAAGATATCACTTTGAAGACTAAAGTGTGCTTGACCTAGCCCATGGTATTTTCAACTGCTTCTTATGCATGCGAAAGCTGGGCAATGAAAAAGGAAAACTGAAGAAGAAATGATGCCTTTGAATTATGGTGGTGGCAATGAATATTAACTATACCATGGATTGCCAGAAGAACAAACAAATCTGTCTTGTAAGTACAGTCAGAATGATCCTTAGAGGCAAGCAAGGCTTTGTCTCATGTACTCTGGGCATGTTATCAGGAGAGACCAGTCCCTGGAGAAGGACATCTTAGGCCCTCAGCAAGATGGAGTGATTCAGTGACTGCAACAATAGCTCAAACATAGCAACAGGACCAGGCAGTGTTTTGTTTTGTGGTATACAGGGTCAATATGAGTTGGAACTGATTCTGTGGTACCTAACAATAAGACATCTAAGTGAGAGTAAAATGGTATCTCCTTGGGATTTGGATTTGCACCTCTCTGATGATTAGTGATGCTGAGCATCTTTTCATAGCCATTTAAAGATCCTCTTTGGTGAAATGTCTAAGTCCTTTGCCCATTTTGTAATTGGGTTATCTTCTTGTTAAATTGTCAAAGATTTATATATATTTTGTTTATTACAGTTTCAGTGGATATATGGTTTCCAAGGAGAGTACTGTGACTTGGTAGGATAAACACTGGACCGCCAACCGTAAAGTTGGGTTGGAGCCCACCAGCTGCTCCATGGGAGAAAAATGAGGTTTTTTCGCTCCTGCAAAGATTTACAGGGTCGCTATGAATCAGTACTGACTCAACGACAGCTCTTAACACCACCGCCAACATGATTTTCAAAGATATTCTGTAAGTCAGTAACTTGACTTTTCACATTTTTTGTAGTCCTTTGATGAATGAAAGTTTTAAAATTTTTATGAGGTTCCATTTATTTAATTTTGTAGTTTATGCTTTTGTTAATAAAAGGTATCCAGATATTACATTAGATAATACATTGTTAAAAGCATGCCTGACAGCATTTGCCCTGCTTTGTCTTCTAAGAATTTTATGGTTTTAGTTTACAAATTGGAGTTCTGGTATAACGCTGTAAGACAAGCACTGGGCAGAAAAGTCAGTATGAATGGCGAAGTCGGCCGTTTAAACTCACAGGTCACTCAGAGGAAACCCTATGGTGGTGGTGACTGTGTGCTGTCAAGTTGGTTCCGACTCATAGCAACCTTGTATAGGGTTACCAACTGTAAATTTTTATGGGAGTTGAATGCCTCATCTTTTACCCAAGGAGCAACTGGTAGATTTGAACTGTTGACCTTGAAGTTAGCAGCCTAGTTTGCTATGAGAATTGTTGTTGCATGGAGGGGATTGCAGTCATTGAGATGAAACAAAGTGTATGATTTGTTAAATGTAAAACTGATGATCTTGTCTGTAAACCTCTCAATTCACAATAAAAAATATATAGTATGTATATATACATATAGATATGTATATTTAAAGCCTTGGAAACCCTATACAGGTTTGCTGTGAGTTGGAACCAACTTGACGGCACTTAACAACAATATATCTATGAACCTTGGTTTTCTAATCTGTGAAATGGATCAGAACTCTATCCTTAATCACTATTATTATGTTATTTTAAAAAATTGGCCATAGAATTCCTTTTAGGAAACTGTTCCGGAAATGCTTTAATAATTTGTTTAGATATGATAAACCAAAAAACCAAACCTGTTGCTACTAAATGGACTACGGCTCATGGCGACCCTGTGTGTTGCAGTTTACAACTGCTCCCTAGGCTTTTCTTGGCGATACGACGCCCAGCAACAACAGTCTTAATGGAAGCAGGATAGCAGGCCTTTTCTTCTGAGGTTCCACTGAGTAGATTCAAACCAGTAATTTTTAGGTTAGTAGTAATGAGCTCTGGTAACGTAGTGGTTACAAGGCGGGCTGCTAACCTCAAGATCAGCAGTACAAAACTACCCCTGTCCTGTGGGAGAAAGATGAGGCTTTCTGCTCCCGTAAAGATTTACAGCCTCAGAAACCCTGTACAGGGTCGCTAGGAGTCAGAACCAACTCCACAGCACACCACCACCAAGGAGTCCTGGTGTGGCGCTGTAGGATAAGCATTGGACTGGTAACCACAAGGTCGGTAGTTTAAACCCACCAGCCACTCCTGGGAAACTCTATGCAGAGTTACAATGAGTCAGAATCGACTCCTACTGCATGGCACTTAACAACAAAAGTAAACATATACCGTTTGCGCCACCTAGAGACCATTTTAGATGTGATCAACCAAAAACAAAAAGCCAATTCCAATTCCCATGACCCTTTAGGACAAAGTAGAACTGCCCCATGGATATTATAAGAGTGTAATCTTTACAGAAGCACACAGCTTCATCTTTCTCCCATGGAATGGCTGGTGGGTTCGAACCACCCATATATCAGTTAGCAGCTGAGTGCTTAATCACTGGGCTACCAGGATTCCCCCATCAACATGATGTTGTTGTTGTTTAGTATGGTTGAGTTGGTTCCAACTCAGAGTGACCCTGTCCAGACAGGGTTTCTAAGGAACTGCTGGTGGGTTTGAAATGGTGACCATGTACACAGACCGACCCTACAGCACCACACCAGGACAGCATTAGGCATGATTGTTGTTGTTAAGTGCCGCCACTTAACAACATAACTCTATAACCCTGTATAGAGTTTCCAAAGAGAGGTTTGAACTGCCAGCCTTGGGGTTAGCAGTCCAGTGCTAATTCTACAGCACCACATCAGGACTCTTGTTAACTTACACAATTGAAACACTTAAAAAATGTTCTCAGGACCAGGGGTGGGGCCCTGTACAGGGATATTTCCCACCCCCCTCCTGAGTTCCCGCCTTTGCCCATGTGACCGGGCTTAGCCTTTCCTCCTGGGTTGTTTTTATGAGATGCAGCCCTGAGTGAGAACAGGTGACATCATTTATCCTAGGCTGATCCTAGTGGCTAGCCTCCTCTCCTTTACTCCCACTCAAAACCAGCCCCCACCCTAGTGCATGATCTGCCTGCAAAGCCCTTCTCCACCATCTGATGGCTAGCCGACTTTCCCAGCGGCCCCTACCGTGGGAATATGTACACACAGGTAGGGGGCACCTAGAAGACACGGGAATGGAGTATTGGGTCCTGGGTGGGACAGTTCAGGGCTCTGCCGCTCCACAGCTGAGTTGACAGCAGCAGCCAGGTAGCCACTCCAGTCCTCCGTGAGAGTAAAACAGTAGCAGTTTCCCGGGGTGGGAAGTCAGCATAAGTGGTCCTTCTGGAAGGGCCTTGAGGGTGACAAGGGGGAAGCACTTTCTAGGCAGAGGAAACCTGCATGAGTAAGTGGAGAGCTGATCATCATCCAAAGAAAATCTTTTTTAAGAAACTAAAAACAAGCCTTTTTGCTCTATGCTCAGAAGCCCAGGGGGCTCTATAGGATAAGCACTGGACTGCTAACCACAAGGTCAGCAGTTTGAATCTACCAGCGGCTCCTGCAGAGCAGGATGAGATTTTCTGCTCCTGTCAGAATTTACAGCCATGGGAACGAACGTGGTACAGGGTCACTGTGAGTTAGAATTGACTCAATAGCAGCGGGGGGCATTCTTTGGACTTGTGCTCAGATTCTGACTCGGAAGGGAGACACTCAAAAGATGTCCTCTGTCCAGAGCTACCACTGGCTGTGACCTCTGCCCAGTGCTGACTGGCCATTGGATGGGGCACAAAGCTGGGGAGGGCAGCAGACTCTTCCACAAAAGAAAAAGATTCTATTTGTCTGATGTGTCTGCCCATAGCAGTACGTTGCTCTGTCCTCAAAGGAAACTTGTGTTAAGACAGCTTCCTCTCTGAGGTAAATATTGGGCATTTTCTTTCACAGGAATTTAGCAAGAGCTGCATTTCCAGACAGTAATCGCCTGCCCTTCCCTCCCCCACCCCAGCTCGCCCACAGAGGGGAAGCAGCATCTGGGGGAGCAGAGGAGAGGCTGAGGAGAGGAGTGGGAGGCTGCAGTTCTGGGAACCCTGCTGCCAGGCACTGAGTTCCTGCACTGGAGGGAAATCCTCCCAGGGCAGGGAGGAATTTCTACAAGGACGGGTGGTGAAAGCAGTGTTAGAGGATAAGTGCTGGACTGCTAACCACAACGTCAGCAGTTCAAACCTCCCAGCCCCTCACAGGACAAAGATAAGGCTTTCTGCTCCCACAGAGATTTACAGCCTCGGAAACCCTGTACAGGGTCACTACGAATCGGAACCAACTTTATGGTAGTGGGTAGATACAGGGCTAAGGAATTTCTTCCTTCGAGGGGCACTGTGCAGTCCTGACTTCACCCCCCACTGGCAGCCCCACATTATTCTTGGTGCTTTCACCTGGCAACTCAGAAGGCAGCCAAACATGGGGACAGGATGGGAACACTGGTCTCACTCAATGCTTCCTCCACTCCATTCTTTCACCAGCAACCTTCCCTGTGACTTGTCCCCCAAAGAAGACAGGAATGAAAACAACATCACCAGAAAATAGGCTATTAGGTAAATTTGGCTGGCAGTTCTTGTTGCTGTAGAATGACCTTGGTTGAAGGACATGGCATTGCACTCTGGGTAGGTCGATGGATTGATTGTAGATCAAGACATCACAAGCTAAGGGTGTCAGATCGATTTAACTGACACCAACCATGAACCTGTGGGAGGCTGGGACCTGTGCCTCGGCGCAGCCCAAGACCTGGAATCAGTGTGTGTGAGTGTATCTAGCAGAAGTAGTAGCTGGCTTGTGCAGTGGTTGGCAAACTATAGCTGTTGGCAAACTATATAGGTCAAATCCAGGCTGCTGCTTGTTTTTATACAACCCATGAGCTAACGATGGTTTTTACGTTTGGTAGCAGGTTAAAAATTATGTGAAACTCAAATTTCCATATCCGTAAATGAAGTTTGACCTGAACCCAGCCATGTGGTCTCTAGCTGGCTGCTCTTGCACGGCCAGGTGGAGCTGAGTGGTTGTGACAGAGATGACAGAACTCTCAAAGTCACCAAGGTTTGCCATCTGGCACTTCACACAACAGTTTGCTGATCCCTGCTCAGATCCATTCCTTCCCTAAGAGTGACAGGATTTAAGGCAGGCAACCCAATGGGAGCTTGTTGAGTGTTTCCTAGGTTCTCTTTTGTTGTTGTTGTTGTGTGCCGTGGAGTCGGTTCCGACTCATAACAACCCTGCACAGGGTTTTCAAGGCTATTAATCTTTACGGGAGCAGAACGCCTCATCTTTCTCCCGTGGAGCAGCTGGTAGTTTCGAACTGCTGACCTTGCGGTTTGCAGCCCAATATGTAACCACTACGCTACCAGAGCTCCTTAAGGCATTCATTTTCTTCCCCCCAGTATCCCTGGGAGGACTCAACCTGCCCATTGCCATCCAGCTAGAAAGTGTTGGTGCGGGGTGGCATGGGCCAGGTGAGTCCTGAGCCAAAGCAGAATGATGACCACATCCCACAGAAAGGCTAAGGTAGGGAGCACATTTAGGAATGCCACAGAGCAGATAAGATCACATGCATGACCGCTGTGATGAGTGTATTGGGGAGGGCATTCTGTGAGGAAAGACTGTGGCTAGAAGTGAATGGATGCATGGAGATTGGTGAGGGTCAGGGAGGTCTGGTTGGACAGGGCCAGCTTTGGTGGTCCACAGTGCAAGGTGACAGTTAAGAAGTTGACTCTGGGCCTTGACTGTTGGGATTAAGTCCTCAATGCACTGCTGACAGAGTCCTGGTGTGGCACTGCATGCAGGATAATGCACTGGACCATAAGGTCAGTTTGAACCACAAGGTCGGCAGTTCAAACCCACCATCCGCTCCTTGGAAACCCTATGTAGAGTCACTATGGATCGGAACCAACAGCACTACTGACAGCTGTGTGTGGGGCAAAGCGTTGTTGAAAAAATAGCACCTATCTCACTGGGCAATTGTAAGGACAAACTGAATTAATATGAACAAAGTGTGCTTTATTTGAGATACGTTGTTAGGAATGGGATGCAATTGAAGGTTGGCATAAATAAAGACCTCATAAATAAAAAAATAAAAGCATATGTTGGGGTGTGTGCTTTGAAGTATACCACTTAGGAAGCATGGGGTCGGAGCCTGGGAATCCAGTGGAAGCAAGCTGCTGTGGAGTTAGTTTCCAGCTGATGGGTCCCCCAAGATTGCCAAGAGAAAAAGGTAGAGGGGAGGGACAGTGGGTGCCAGAAGAGGAGCTGAAGTCGAATCACACCCTGGTTTTGTGTCCAACACTTGACGTCCATGAACTTAACCCTCACGGTGCCCTAGCGAGTCAGTCCTGCTATGCCCATTTTATAGGTGAGAAAGCCAAAGCTGGAGTATGATAAAAGTGCCTCACAATATAGATCCTGCCCTGGCTTCGGTCCTAACTCTCAGCCCCCCAAGTCCTGCCCACTCCTGACTGTAGCAGTACAAGTTCTCAGTAGCTACATGGGCCAGGCCCTCTGCTTCACAGGTGTCCCTCCCCTCTGCCAGGGGCAGAGAATGGTAACCACTGCTCAGGGAAGGAGCATGGTGCTGGGCCCATCCTTGTCCAGACCCTCAGGCAGTGGTAGCACTGACTCCCTGCTCAGCCTGGGGCTACTGCTAATGCCCAAATTACCACAGGGCTCTTCCTCTGACTACCTGACTTCCACAGTGGCTTTATGGTTGGCCAGACACCATACTGAGTAGTCATGTGCTGTACAATGTCCCAAAGACCAGGTCATTAGCATTATGTGAAAATGGATGTTTTTAGGTTTGTTTTTTTTCTGTCTGTTTTCAGACCATCCATTTGCTCAATGTTTTTTTTTTTTTTTTAATTCAAAAAATATGATTATAGAACCCATAACAGCTAAGATCTGTTGATGTGTTTGTTCATCACTGTGGCGGTATGGTGGTGGCGGTGTGCCGCAGAGTCAGTTCTAATAGCAACCCTGCGTAGCGTTTCTGAGGCTGTAAATCTTTCTCCCTCAGAACAGCTGGTAGTTTTTAACTACCTTGAGTTTAGTAACCTGACCTGTAACTACTACATGACCAGAGCTCCTCTGTGGCAGTGTTGTTATGTGCCATCGAGTCGATTCTAACTTATAGCGACCCAGTATCAGGTTTCCGAGGAGGAGCGAGTGAGCTTGAACCACCGACTTTGCAGTTCAGTGTATTAACCCACAGCACCACACCAGGATGGATTATTCATCTGCAGACACAGTGGTTTGGGAGACCAAGCTAGATAAAGCCAGGCTGTGACTAGGGGGCTTAACCACTTCACCTTGCTCCTGTGCTGGGTCAGAGCTTCCCTGGCAGAGCTGCCTCCAGGGCTCCACCCTCACCCTTGCAAGCCCTGCATTCCCTACCAGGTGCTGTGGGCCTGGTTGTAATGCTGGCCCTACCAAGTCTGGGTGGGGATTCAGGCCTAGCTTAACTTCACTTTGGCATGTCACTAAACACACATGCATTTCTTCCAAACACCCTCTCTGATGCCTCTCTTTCCTCCCTTCCCACCCCTCAGCAATTTTGAGCTGTAAGAACTCAGGCCGCATAGGAGCTGTAACCCAGAATAGGTGTGTGGTGTTGCCTGTACATCTGCTCTGAGGCTGTGGTCCCAGCAGCTGGATGTGGCGCCCCCTCTGGCAGGAGGTGGAGGCTGCAGCGTGCATGGCCCAGCTTTCCAGAGGCCGCCTGGAGACCCACTTAGAGGGAGAGAATGCTCCACAGCTGTTGCTACCACACCTGCCGCCTTGTAAATGTGCAAGACAGTAAATGTTTTACTAGAGTCATAAATTCGAAATGTCGGATAACAAGATAGTCGCTAAGTGAGGAGTAGGTGTGTAACCTATAATATACATCTTGATAGTCATAATAAACACCTACGTTACTGGCTTATTGTGTTATATTTTCTCTCATTATTTAACATGAACTGTCCCTACTTACAAATTAAAAGTTTGCTGTATTAACAATGTATGCTTCAACTTGCAGCAGGTTCCAATGCCACGTATGGTAGCATCTAGAGTGTTGTAATATTATCTGTTAATTTTCTTTCAAAAGTGTTACTGTGACATACATCAAAGCTCCCAAATATTGCAAAACCAGTGCAAGTGACAGCAAGGGAGAAGTATCGATTTGGGAGTGAAACAAAAGGTTATTAAATAACAAGTGATTTAGGTAGATCATACTTGACAATCACATGATTCTCAAAAACAAAGGTTTCTCCCAAGTTGTTAAAGGGTAAGCTCCACTGAAAGCTAAACGGCTCTACCAAATAATGGAGAAATCGCTAATGACATGGATTGAGAACTAAAAACAAAAGCGAATCTCTAAGCATATTGACAATCATTGCTAAAGCATGAAGTTTGTTGGAGGTGCTTAAAGAAAAAGCAGCAGAGAACAGCCATTCTCACACTAATATTCTTGAAAGAAAATTCAAAGGAGAAAGCTTCGACACGTAAAATACATGACATTGAGTCAGAGCACACACTGTCATACAGTAAACTTTTTAGACAGAAAGTGACAGTCTGCTCCCATTATAAGATTACTGGCCTTGGAAATCCTACATGACCTTTCTACACTTTTATAATAGAGTCACTAGGAGTTGGAATCCACTACATGGCCTTGACTTTTTATAAATTACCCCTGTCCCTTCTACTTGTTTGAAGGTTAAATGCTGCTTCTATTTGTTTTCCTCCTTCTCTGATTTCTCAAAATGCCCAGGTTGCCTGTGCCCCCTACTTCCTGATTCTTGTTCCCATTAAGTCTCCATTATGCACACTTGCAGTTTTTGTTCCCCTTCTGTTCATACATGTTCATCATTAATGATGGAGAACCACCCATTATTAGGGAGACAATGCAGCACCGGCAGGGAGACTCAAGTTGTTGAGCTTCCAAGAGCCCATGACCATGAGTTTTCTCGATGCCCCTGCCAGCCCTCCTTTGGTCCCAGCTGGCCATCATTTGACTCCCCTGTAATTTCAGGTCGTCTTTCCTAACTTTCTGAGCCACCTACCTGCCCTCCCACTGTCACTATCCCCTCACCTGTCCTCCTTATCTGAAGTCAGATTTAAATGTTTACTCATTGTCTGTCTCTCCCATTAAGCTCCATGAGGGTATCTAGTTCACTGCTGTGTCCCTGAGGCCTGGAACCATGCCTAGCACTCAACAGTCAAGACAGTAAATAGTATTTGTTGAATGAAGGGATGCTGGCTGACAACTAGATCTTCAGCGGAAACCTCTATCTGTTAGTCCTAGTGTTGCTAGTGCATGAAGACGAATCCTCTCATATGAGGAGGCTTATCCTCTGCTTGGAAAGAAAAGGTCTCCTGGGATTCTGCCCCAGTCCAAATACAGAGTGTGAATGCCCACCCTTGGGTCCCAAAGACTCCATCAGCTGAAAAACTGGACTCCAGGACCAGGCAGAGTAACGTACTAACGTTTTTAATACAGTCTAATCAGATCAATTCACATCATGAGGTCAACCCGGGCTTGCTCAAGTGTGACACACTGAGGTACACAATGGCCCCAACCTGTTGGCTCTCCTGCCTTCCTGGCTTCTAATAGCACTGAAACTCACACCTCCCTGACCAGACTGGCATTTTTTAAATTTTTGCATAAAACTATTTCTTCCATAGACTTAAAACCATCGACTAGCCAAGTTAATTATGGTACAGCTAAACAAAGTTTAATACTAACCCTAACTTGTGACTGCGGTTTTACAAAGAGCTCTGTATCACCTGGGATAGCTTTCAGTAGCAATTCACTACAACTGGTCCTAAAAAATAATAACAATAAGAATTAGAGAATTAAAACCCAACAGCAAGTTGAATGGTTAGAACCACATAAGAACTAGAAATTGGGGTGGGGCTGCTGTCAATAGCTGAGCTTGTCCCAGCAGTGAAATGCTGGCTTCCAAACAAAGCTCTGGAAGGTCAAAGGTCTTCCAGGCCAAGGGTTGAGCTCAGAGGGACAGACCCTTCCCCCATGGTCCATGGGATGCTGTAGGTGCCCAGCTTCCTTAAAAACAGTTGGGCATCAGCGCTGTCTAAATGGATGGAAACCCTATCATGGTTTCTTTAGAGGGATGTTGGAAGGGGAGCAGGGTTAAGGGACTGGAGAAGTGGGAAAGAACTCAAGTCACTGGGGTCCCAGAATTCCATGGGGTGGGGTTGGGTTGGGTTTTGGGATCACTAAGAACTGAGCACCAACAATTCCGGCTTCTGTCCATTAGCGAAACCAGGATTGGTGTTGCCTTGGAGACCTATGTAGTGTTTTCTGCCTTCATCCCATTCTGGGTCTAGCAGATACTTCTGCAGAGCGTCAGATGAGAATCTATTTCTAAAGACCATTGGGGGAACTGGGTGGTGGAGAGGAAAGTGGGGTGACAGGGCTGGGGGGAGTTAAAAATAAAAATCTCTCCGCTACAGAACCCCAAGACATCACCTCCCTCCGCATTCACAGCATTTCTTAGCAGAGTCCCCGGAGGGCGGTGGTCTCCGTGGGACGCACATCTTCCTCATTTCCCCTCAGGCCCCATGGGCTGCTGGTCAACCTCAGGATCAACTAGAGATGATGCAAATGCTGACTGAACTATCTGAAACCCAAAGGACTCGAGAAGAGACATGTTCTGCTGGGGAGAGAAGGGTGAGCCGAGGGCTGGGCCCAGATCCCCTAAGGGACCTCCAAGGGCTCGGACATGCACCTTCTGGATGTGTTTGTTCAAGTAGGATTTGGAGCGGAAGAAGCTCCCGCATTCAGGGCACGGGTACTTCTTCTCCCCGTCAGATTCCATTTTGTTTTTGGGGACCGCCATGTCACAGGAGAAAGAGCCGTTGGCGCTCTGCTTCTCTGGGGTCTTCAGGTCACTGGCGTCTGAGAGGTCGCCATAGGAGTCGGAGCTCTCAATCGGATCCTGATGTGAGCATTTCTGGCCTTCTACAAGAAAAACAAAACAGAGGGGAGAGGTGAAGCCAGGTTGCTGGAGGGGTTATGGAGGGCAGCCAATGGCCAGCCACTGCCTTGGCAGGACCTGTGGAGGCTGGGCCGTCAGGCTGGGAGCCTGGAGCACCTATGGGGTAAGACAGTGGGACCTGGGGGCCTTCAGCCTTGCTTGCTGTGATTCTTCATGCAGGTGCACATGTGCCGTTCACCACCATCTCAGCCTGCTTCAAGGAAGGTGGGACAAAGAGGAGACCGCCACTGCTTCTGCCCAGAACTCAGGACCCCAATCCCAACTCCTAAGTGCTCTCCTGGGGGCTCTGATGATGCAGAGGAGGATATCAGGGTCTCGATCCTGAACCACACTATCTGCACTCTAGCAAAGCAAATCCAGAGCCCTGAGGGTCTCAACCAAGCAGACCCCATCGATGGCTCGGTTAGAATCCAAACCTGCTGCAAACAAAAGCCCAATCCTCACTGCCTTCCTTCTGACAAAACTCTTCTGCGCATCGGGGTTCAAAACACAGAGGTGAAAAGCCACTTTGAACAACTTCACCGACTGGATATATGGACCCAAGAGACAGCACTCACTGCCCGCAGGCTGCACTGGCGTCTTCTCTCCATCAGCAGCTTCCTACCCGGGTTCAATGCCATGCCAGGAAGGGAGATCTGTGATGGGAGCGTGGAGCATGCCATCTCTACCATCTGCCAAGCACTTGGCCTCATCCCGAGGTAACAACAGCTTGAAACACCACAGACCAGCCTAAGTCAACAAATGAAGGTGGGGCCTGGGGAGCTCCCTGCAAACCAACTGCAAACCAGAGTCCCCCATGCACCTCACAAATGCAGCCAGATACCCTCCACAAAGGGCTGTTCATAGCCACCAACCAGCCAGCCGCTGGGTCCCCCAATCCACAGGGTCAGAGGAGAAAGCGTTCAAGCCACAGCCCCGCACCATCTTCAATGGGCGACAATCAATGGACAGGCACAGACGACTCATCATGCTGGACCCTTCTTCCTGCCTTGGGCCCAGGGCATCCCTGCAGGCCCTGCTCACCAAGAACTGGCTGAGGAGGAGGGCTGGGGAAGAGGAGGAGGTGGGGCTGGATCTCAGCAGGGCCCTAAAAGCTCACTCACTGACCTGCAGCGAGACACACTATGTGAGTTTTAATCCTGGAGGCCACTGCCACTCAAATCAGAGCCTCCTGGAGGCAGCCTTCCCGCCTCCCCATGCCCGGCCCAGCGCCCCCACAACACAGTCTGCGCAGAGAAGCAAAGTGCAGAGCAAGGGGTCGCTTGCCTTTGTTGCCATAGGTCCTGGCGCAGTGGAACGCTGCTCCCCCATTCGGGATGGGCTCCTGGTGCCTGGAGACCTGGGGAAGGGGAACACCGTGGTGGGTTTTAACATGGACCTTTAAGTAGGAGGCAGAGGAGAAACCTAAACAAGACAAAAGGAGATGAGATCCCGCGGCCTGCACAGACACTCTGCTTTCCCCACGCCTCTAGTCTGGCCGCGCTGGCTAGCAACCCCAGCTCAGCTGCACCTACAAGGGGCCCCCTCCTGGGCTCCAGAACAGCTGCAAGTACGTGAGCCATGTGCTTGGGAGGAGGGGGCACTGTTCAGGAATCAGCTTCTCTGTTGAGCCCACTCTGCCAGGCTGCAGCAGTGGGGATGCTGGACTGGCCACCTAGTGAGCTGCCTGGACCAGAGGCCAAATGCCTTGAGCGAGGCTCACTTGGTGCCTCAAGAACAAGCACTTTAAGGGACCACGGCTAGAAATGTGATCAGACAAGTATGTGGGCTCCAGGGCAGCCACAGAAGTCCAGCCTACTTACAAGTAACTACCACAAACCAGACGCTGACTTAGATGTGTGGCAGGTCTCCAGGAGTTGCCTCCTATCTGTTAGGAGGTTTTGACATGCTTTTGCTACTTCCCCCACCTTCAGAATAATGGGACTTGGTTATTGCTTAGATCTTCAGAAGAACAGGAAGTTATGTTAGAAAGGCATGGCTGTCTCTTCTCCATGGTGGTCTCTCAGGTTGGGGTCTGGAGCGTCCGCCAGGTTCTCTTAGGGAAGAGTTCTGTTTTCTTTGTCTCGTGGAACAAGCAATCCAGTCATCTTGGGGCTGCTCCGTTCAACGTGAGCCCCGAGATGGCTCAAGCTGGGAAGAGATCTTGGTACAATATCCATACTGGCCATAAGACTGAGAATACGGAATCCGTTGGGCAGGAAAAAGATTTCAATTTGAGTGTTGCAGAATGGACACTTTCTAAAAAGGTTTGTTCCTTCAAACCCCATCGTGGTCAAGGACCACGTGTCTTCCAGTAAGAACAAAAGCTCTTGAATGTGTCGTCCCCTTGGGGTACCAGTGCTCCAATGCTGTACTTTCAGTCCACTCCATATCTGCTGACCCCATATCAATACATGCGTTCATTCCTTTTTAAGTGTACACAGTCACAGGATAACTGTGGAATCGATTGCGAAAGGATCAGAGGCTGGATAGCCTTGTGCAATGGAAACGTGCAGGTTTTTTTAAAAAAGTTTTTTAAAAGGGTTTTTTTTTTTTAAAGTCTAAATTGACATGTTCTTCTGTATGTAGCGAGGACTATGATAAAGGTTCACCTTGGGTGCGTGCTGACGATGTGTGTGTGGTTGTGTGGGGGGGGGGGGGGGGGGCAGCACCTTCCACAGTCACCCTATTGTTGTTGAGTGCTGTCACGTCAGTTCCGACTCAGCGACTCTGTATAGGTTTCCAAGGAGCAGCTAGTGGGTGTGAACTGCCAACCTTGTGGTTCAAATTGACTTTGCAGTCCAGTGCTTATCCTCCAGTGCCACACCAGGACTCTAAGCCACTCTGTAACATGGGAATTATAACCGTTTTACAAATGAAGAAACAGGAGGTTCCGTAAGGTGAGATAACAGTAGTTGCTCGCATAGCTACTAAGTAGCAGAGCCTGGACTCCAACCCAGGACTGTGTGCCAACAGAACTTGGCCCTTACCCATAGGCACACACTGTCATAGCTCCTGTGGCTTGGCCCTGGGCCCCTGGACGGTTACAACCACCATCCCCTTTATGTTCCTTTCGTTCTCTGCCACATTGGTGGGTGAGAGGGGAAGTCCCTAGTGGGCAAGTGCTGGAGGGAAGTAGAAGACCGAGTGAGTCTTCCTTCCTTTCCCAACACAGCTGCTTCAAAGACTAGACATAGGCTGGCCTTGGCTCTGATTGAGCAAGCTGTCTTGCACTGCGATCTGAGTGATCTGTCTGAGGTCAACCAGTAGGGGGCTGACTAGCTTAAGAGGGCCCCATGTTCACATTTCCAACAAGGGAGGCTGTAGTCAGTAAGGAGTACATAAGCCTAATGGGAATGAGGGTCTTAGGCTTGCCCCTTGAATTGACCATGTGTTGTTGTTGTTAAGTGCCTTCGAGTTGGTTCTGACCCATAGCAACCCTATATAGGGTATCCAAGGAGCAGCTGGTGAGCTTGAACGGCCGACCTCGCAGTTCAAACGGCTTTGCAGTTTGGCGCAATAACCCACAGTGCCACACCAGGTAGAGACCCTTAAAACCAAGCAGAACCAGGAAGTACTGACCCTTGGCAACCAGTGCAAGATATCAGGAGTTTCTGATGTGGCCACGTTAGAAGTTTTATTCTTTGTTTTTTAATCCCCTAAAGGGCCTCTGAAGCCGTATGAGCCCCTCCCCACGGCATGCTAGGACATGTCCACTGCAATTAAAGGAGACATGGTGGAAGCAACCAGAATTAGTGTGTTCGCTCCTTGTGGGGAAAGCGATCCCAGGAAAAGATAGCAGATTCTCAGTAAATACTTGCTGCATTTTCCTGAAACACAGTTTTGAGAAACACGTGGCTAGGTCCTCTTGACTCTCCCCAGCTGTAGGTTGTACTATCTATAGCAGAAGCATGGGGTGGGGGTGGTAGGAATGGATCCACAGCTGCCACTTGAAGCCCAGACTTGAAACACACAGCAACTCAGCAGCTAAGTGCTGGATGAAAGTGAATCTAAGCTTCAGAGCAGAACACATCCAGAGCCAGGCATATTCAGCTGCCATTCTAAACTCACCCACCCCTTCACCACTGATTAACAAAGAGACAGGAGGCAGCCTGCTCCTGGCTTCAGAGCAATGGAGAGGCCATAGCTTCTTGCTCCAAGACGAAGAGACCACGCTACTCCATGGACTCACAGGATGGGATTCTTCTCAGGGCCTGATTCTCCAGCCCTCTGAGGCCACCTGGAATGTCTGACTAAAAGTGTCTGACTTAGTTGTGTTGTCTTGTTGGTATGCCTGCAATTTGCACCCCAGGAGCAAATCCTCCATTGGCAGGCTGTACATCCGTACAGGGATCAAGGACTGCTTTTGCCTGGCCCAAACCCAGCAGAGCACAAAGTTGGTCCATGTAAGCTCAGGCCAGAGGAATCACAGGCTTTTCCTTGTGTTGTGGTTGAGACCAGTAACATGTGCAGGTATCCCTGACTAGGGAGAAGGCTTCCTTTATCTTTTAAGTAGCACAATGATGTTTGAGTCCAAATGTTATCTCTGTCAATGAGTTATCTCTCCATCTCCACACCAACACATAATGTACACAAAGATCCTGCTGCAGAAATCAAAAAAGGAAGGAAGAAAACTGGGGTGAGCTACAGGTTCCTCTCTCCTTCCCACCCTCCAAATCAACCGATTTCCTCAACTTGGAAAGGAGGGAACGATATGTATCTTTATCCCACTATGCCTCTGGGAGAAAGACAAGGTCATCTGGCTTATGCACTTGCATCTGATTCATTAGAGTAGTCAGACAACTTCCTCCCCTTCACGACCAGGGGTTGTCAGTATGGCAAAGACTGAAAAAGCCCAACTAAGATTACAAATGAAGGATCTCAGAGGGTTCTTTGATGTTCACTTGATCCAACCATAACTGTTCCAACCAGCTGCTGGCTGCCACTTAGTCTTTGTGTGGATCTTGTAAAGACAAGAACATTCATTCATGCAGCAATTACTCTCATTGTTGTCTTGGTGAGTGCTCTGCATCCGGTGTCTCCATGTCTTTGGTGTCCAGAAGACCCTTGTCCTCCACTGGAGAAAACTGCCTTTCTCTTCTTTTTTTTTTGGTTCCTATTTCTGCCCAAGGAATGAACCCAGAGGTAAAATCCTGCTCCTCCTCTTCGGATAAAGACTACAATTGTTTTCTCTTCTTAATGATTGGTGGTAGTGATGTGCCATGGAGTCGGTTCCCGGGATGAATTGAACCAGAGCTCTCTTTGGCCCTTTTGGAAGAATGGGACTTCCTACTCTGAGTCCAGAACCCAAAGATGCTGTCTTGTGATCCGGATCTAGTCCTGGCTTTTCTGAAAAATGATGGGTTCTTTTTTTAACTCTTTGGGATCCCCGCCCCAAGCATGGAGTTCATGGTAGTTGCCCAAGTCCTTTTCATCAACCGGAGAAAAAAATTCCTCATGTATAACAGCTGTAAGCTTGACCACATCAGCTGTCTCCTCGCTGGGTGGACTTGGCATGCAGTTCCTTGCTGCTCTCCTTTCCTCCTGAGCTGAGCCCACCCAGCTGGTATTCTCACCCCATCTCCCCGACTCTGCAATTAGGCCTAGGCTTTCTGAGTTTTATCATCTACCTCCTCCATTCTCTTTGGTTTCCAGGCTCAGTTCCTTGATCCCAACTCCTGAGCTGGGAACTTCAACATTGGAAACGTAACGCAACGTCCACTGATGGCATGTGGCAACAGGCTTAAGAGTTGTTTGGGGGCACAGTCAGGAAGCCAGATTTGGATGATGCAAGACAGGAAATGATCGCTTCCTAGAGCTGGGGCAGCCACACTCAAAAGGGTCAGCTCCACAGCCTGGCAACTCCCTGCATGCACAAGCCACTGCTGGCTACCTGGGGGAAGCGCCTTCCTCAAACGGGTTCTAATGACACATCAAAAAGCAAGACAGATGGCTTAAGCTGCTTTTATTATTGTTCCTCAGTTTCACAATGGCCTTTCTGGTGGTAGAGAGGCAAGGAAGCCAATATCCAGTGGCCTTGTAGATAATCCCCAAGTGTGTGGTCCCAGAGAGGAACTCAGACCCAGGATACCAAGAACACGCAGCTACTCAGCAAGCTCCCTCTACCGGGGACCACAGGATACACACAGCCAGCACGGCCCCCAAGGATTCCAGCCAAAAACTAGGCAGTATTGTGCCTGGTGCAAACCAGAATGTCAGCGAGCATGTCCTTCCTAACTCTCACAAAGTTTAAGGACAGAGCTCCTCAGTGTGCAGCTCATCAGGATTCAGAGAGCTTTCATATACCTCATCTCCCGCGATTCCCACAACCACCTGTGAAGTGGGCAAGGAGTATTCCAACCCCATTTGAGATTTAAGAAACAGACTTAGAAGGGAAAGTGAGAATACACAGTAAGGCCACGTAGTAAGTCTGTTTCTTCATCTCTCAAATGGGGTTGAAATACCAAATCCTGGCTCCCCAGACTCCAGGTTCACGAAACCACATCTCAGATTTTCAGAAGCACTGGGACAAGAGCGCCCCAAGAGGTAAGGATTTCCTGTAAGTAACATCCCCAACCAGGCCAAAGCAAGCATACTACGCACCTACCATCCACAGCTGTCCCGACCGCAACAACAACAAGACGCAAGCCACCTCTGCTGACACTTCCAGACGCAAACCTTCAGCCTTCCAACAGCCAACGAGACCCAATGGAACCTCAGGGACAGGCCTGACCTCATCCAACACAGCACCAGTGCCAAAGAGAGAGACACTAGCTAGGCCCACTTTGTCCTCAAGCACGCTGACCTACTCCACGTACCTTTCACATTTTCTCATCAAGGCCATGACCTACCTGAGTGTGCTAGCCAAGTTTCTACACCCCTTTTTTGTCTCCAGACTTGATCTACTTCCCTGGCTGCTGAATTTCATGTACGAGTGAGTCTGCCCATGAAATCTCTCAAGCAGGATTCCTTCTAGCCCACCTATCCTAGGACCTAATGGCTCCCCCACCAGCCTCAGGAGTTCAGGGGTATCTGCAATATGCAGCCATCATCCTGCCACCTGAGCAGTAGGGGCTTGGGGGGGTCCAAGCTTGGGAACAGCACTCTCTCCTCCTGTTCCCATCTGCTGGTCTCTTGGGACTGCCCATTCCAAGCACCCCAAACTTTCTGAGAAGGAAGGGTTAGCAAACAGCTAGCTTGGAGCTGAAGGCAGACAGAAGGCTGGTGGTTGGAAGGCATTTATCATTCAGAGGGAAGGGGTAGCCGTGCAGAGAGTCTGAGACGGGGTTGGCAAGTCACCTCTGGACCTCCCACACAAGTTCTGGTCCATCCTCTACAAGTGGGGAAACAGTTGGGAAATTACCTCGGTTACAGATACTGCAGAAGTTGCTGGGACCTTCACTGTGTTTCTTCAGGTGATCGGCCATGTATGCTGCCCGCAAGTACTTCCCACACACTTGGCAGGGTACCTTGTCTTCATGACAGGCCAGGTGGGAGCGCAGACGGTCTCGGGTGGCAAAAGAAGCATTGCAGGTCTGTGGGCAGAAAGGAACACAGGATGAGGTGAGACTTTTCACCCCTCCCACCTGCCCACCCAGTACACAAGAATGCAAACATCATTCTGACCATTGTGTAAAGAGAGCTTTTGACTCTAGGCCAGACTCTCTACCCATAATGCCATGCAGCTGCTCTCATTTCCCAGGATGCCACCTCATGAGGCACCTGAGTTGAAATCACTGGTTCCAGATGGTTACCGCAAACATGTCAAAACATGGCAAGTGGAAGTCTGCATTCTTCCATGACAAAAAGAAAAAGTGAGGACTGTTTTCATTCTTAACCATTAAGAATGGTCTTTAGGTACATTGGCTGCAAGTGAATTTACAGATGAGTGACTGACATATAGACAGACCAGCCTTCCTCAATTGTATCGCGAGGTTCTCCCTAGTTGCTTTGTATAAAGATTTCCATTCTTCACTTTATTCAAAAGTGACGTTAGTCTTGGCCACAGGGAAATGGGAAGGAAAAGCCGGACAAAGCTCAGCAATAACTCCTCAGGATATTTTCATGAGTTTGTACTGAAACAGCGGCCTATGAAATGATAGTATCAATTCTGTTAACTTGAGAATTAGCAGAGAACTAGGGCCTAAGGCGGCTTTGGGAGTCTTTGTAAAATGTTCTAGCTGGGGAAGCATGGGTGGTAACGAGATGCTAAATGCTCAGTCAGGCAGACACCAGCCATGCTGAACATATTAAAGGCACTTAGCTAACAGCATCCTTCCTTAGAGCACCCTCCTGAGGAGGCAGGCAGTACAGTATACCAGTCTCTGACAGAGTATGGCCTGAGAAGTCTGTGTAGTATGAGTACATCCACAGCCAGAATCCAGAACTGGATAGTTCAGGATCTGAGGTCAGCACCCCAGAAGGCAGCATGTCCCGTTCCTGAGGACCAGACTTAACACTGGTCACTCATCTCTTCAAACACCCCTGCCTCACAAAGACACCCCAGTTTGGGATCATAGCATGTCAGGAAGAGTCTCAGGAGAACAGAATTGAGGAACTTTCTAGTCAAGTTTGATTTCTGTTTCCTTTTCTCGGTGTACGTTTACTTTTTGAAAGCTGTAAGAAAAAGTACCATTCACCTTTAACAGATGGGACGTTAGTCCACGGACAACCTCCACCCTGTTGCCACACTAGAGTGGAGCTGCCCCTACTACCCTTGTTCAGCGAAAGCAGATCCCAAGAGCTTGAAATAAGTGTCTGAATACTAGTACCACATACAAATGTTTATCTGCTAACAGCAGAGCCACAGCGAGAAACACACAATGAGGCTGTTTCTACCCGAGTTCAAAATGCCTGTGCTTTCTCAGTCTTAAGTCAACATATATTTGAAAAGGATAGTTTATACCAATGAAATTCCGGTTTTACCCCTTTTAGATGTTTCCTTTGTTCTATAAAGGAGAAAATTACTTCTGGAAAATCACTTGCTCAAAGCACACGGGCCTCAGGTACTAGAGGAAGTAGCAGGCTTCTTTCTCTGCCAACCCTCTGGCTGCCCTCATTGCCCCCAATTTAGAGATATGCAAACTGAGGCCAGACAGGCTATGGAGCAGCTGGACTCCAGACCAGCCTGTGCTCTTGCCGTCTAGACTCAGTGGAGATAGTTGTTTTAGGTGAGCGAACTATGCCATTCCCTTTTAGCACTGAGCAGCTGTGCCTCTCCTGATGGAAAGGTGACAGGATAATGCCACGTGACTCAGAAAGCATCATGGAAACTTGGTCTCATGGTCATGGGTGGACCCCACCTCAGGGGCCTTATGACCCGATTTCAGGCCACAGTGGGAGAAAGTGAAATCATCCCCGACCCCCAATACCATCAGAGCGAGAGCTGTCAGCACCCCTTCTCGAGAGTAGCGCACTTATCGATTTAGCCGCACGGAGTCAAGGACCACCCCTCCACCATCAGAGGGGCCAAACATGAATGATACATACTGACGATTCCCTTACTGCAGTCCTGGGGAGAGTCCTGGGGATCCACTAGAGGGAGAGGAAAGAGATGCCTGTGTCTTCACCAACCTGCTTTGGGGACCTGTCGTCAAAAGACTTTGCCTGTCATGCTAAGCTATGGAAAGATGATGGATGGCCAAACTTCAATTACCCAACAAGTAGACTATCCATTTGGGGGATTCATTGAACAGACTGGGCTGGCATCCCCGCCCATTCCTCCATCGATTATCTCACACGGAAACGAAAGCCAACTTTTGCCTGAGCAAACATAATTAAGAATGTAAATCTGGTACTGGGAAAAACAAAACAAAAACCGAAGTTTTCACTGTGTTATAAAGCCAAGCTGAAGTGACTGTTGGCTCCTCAGTAACCAGTATTGGTCATCTACTGCTGAAGTCTCTGGGGAAGTTATAATGGCTGCCAGCGTCCAGATAACAGTGTCCAGAACAGGAAAGAGCCTGGTCACTCAACTTGGGAGAAACGGGACAGAAAGAAGAAAGGTACTAAGAGACAGAACTCAGAGAACACCCAGAACTCTCAGGCTGGGGCCACTAGGGAGAAAAGTGCCCTCACTGTGGGGCCAGAAGACAGAGTCCCTGCTGGGGGCAGAGTGAACGAGTAGTGTGTGAGGCCCTGTGTCCAGGCAGTCATGCTGCTACTGGACCATCACCTCCAGTCACCACTCAACACTGAGCCCCAGCCACACTCTCTCCCTACCCCAGCAACTTTTTCCATCCCAGACTTCCTCAAGACTTAAGCAGCTTGGAATTGGGGCCCCCGCTGGTACGGAACACTAATGCAACCTACTCTTGGGTGTGGTGGAAATCTGACAGCCTCAGGAGCTGCAGCGGTCCTTCCTACAGCCCTGGAAAAGTCGCAGGGACCATACACGGAGTTTCAGCTCCATGGACCTTGAAGGTGTCAGCGCCCTTCTTTCCATCTCAACTCATTCCTCCTCAAATGAGCTGTTCCTCCAACTAAGATGGCCACCACCAGTCCAAAAAGCGGAGCTACTGAAAGCAATGGGAGAGGTCTGAGATGCTCCCGGCTCTTTGTTGGGCTGGCTCCAAACACGAGAAATGTCCCAGTTTATTGAACCCATAAACCCAGCTGCACCCAGCAGGAAAGGAAACTCCACCCAGGAGAGGTTGTCTGTCACTATCTCTGCCTTCAAATGGTCTCCCACTCATTTGTGATACCCGTCTGTATGACTGGCCTCTTTCACCCTCTTTCCCAATGTCCACGCAGCACTGGAGGGGCCAAGAGGTACCCATGCCTAGCTCTGCTTGGGGCCCCAGGAACCAACTCAAATGGCGAGCCCTTGATCTCTGACTTCAGAATACCACAGCATGCAAAACAGACGCCACTTCTGTTTACTCCAGTCCAGGCACACCTGGCTGGCTAGCCCAGAGCCAAGCCAGTAGGTCTTCTTCACCTTAAGGTGAAGTTCTGGCTACAGGGCTGGAGGTGGGACCCACGGTCAGTGAAGGTGCACTGGGTATGGGTAAGAGCGGGCTCATACACCAAGGGACAGCGATGCCAGTGTTATGACACAGACCAAGGACAAAACACACAAAGCCTCGAATGTTAGAATGAAAACTTTTTTTTTTTTTTTATCATCACTCCTGTTCTCCCCGCTGAGCCTGCGGGGCTAAAGGGCAAACCGGTGGGATAAAGGGTCTACATCTGCTTTATCAGCCCCATGTAAAGCTACCGGCTATTCTAGTTCCTGAGCAGACCTGCTAATGAAAGAAAGCTTAAAATCACAAAAATCTAATTCACTAGTCAGAAATTAAAGCAGGACCCATGTGAGTAGAGAGGGAGGTGGGTAACACTAGGGACCCTATTGGAGTTGTACCAGAGTTTCTTCTGGAAGTGGTTTTACTCCCGGCAGGGGTGTGAGGGTGGCCAGGCCCCATTCTAGAAACCCCATGCCTTATAGGAGGTGATGCCAGGGTCAGGGAGCAGAGAAGCCAGTTGGTGGCTTAGTTTTCACAAAAGCACCAACCTCTAACATCATCCAGGCATGTAGAGATGCCTAGGGCTACCATATGTTGGGGGAAAAGGGGACGGGGCAGGAAGGCAAGAGATCCCATAAAGAAGCTTGAAGGCTACTGAGGGGTTCCAGGAAGGAGTCCTTACACCCCCATCTGAGAATCCTGAGCTGGGAAAGATCCCAAGTCCTCCAGGGAGGAGCTGGGAATGGTGGGCAGTGACCACCATGCTGGCCTCTCCCAGAGCAGGGCTCCCAGACCAACCATCACTCCCTCCTTCCTTCTAGAGGCGGCCCTCTTCTGGAAGGCTAGCCTACAGGCCACTGGGCAAAGGCCCGGCTACCCTCGGGGGCGGTCCAGCCCTGCCTCAGATATCCTGGTGGGCCTGGGCAGAAGAGAGGGCTGCTGGAGTGTGCTGGGCCCAGGTTTTCAAGGGCTGGAAATGATTTTTTTAGAGAAAGGGAAAAGGCGGTGTCAGGAACCGAATGGGACGACCTCCACAAAGCAGGCTGGGCAAAGTCCCATGATGGCAGGTCGCTAGGAAGAGGTTCCAGGGGCGGCAGGCCGCTGCTGCTCCCAACCCACACCTGGAAAAAGGGCAGAGAGTGCAGGTTACCCCCCCAGGCCACCGGGCACACCCCCACTGCCCTGTGGGCTCCTCCTACTCTTCCTGGCTGCTCAGCACACTACCCAGGAGGGTCTGGACGGAACTCAGAGATGGGAGAACCAAAGAAAGAGAGAGAGAGAGAGAGACAGTAGCGAGGCAAAGACAGATCCCAGCAGGCTCACCCTGGGTCAGCCTCCTCCAGGGAGGCTGCCCGGCCTACCATCTGGAACACTGTCCTCACCTAGCCCCGAGACTCTGCCCTCCCTCCCGACAGGACTCTCTGAGCCCTTCCCTCTAGTCATCAAGGGGATAAACAGAAGCAGTTTGTCCTACCAGAAGCTGTCTCAAGCTCCCCCACTCCTCCCCTGCTTGTCTCCCCTCTCAGATGACAGGAAATGAGCACAGAATCAGGAAAAGAAAAACGGAGAAGATAGAAACATGTTTTCCATCCATTGGGCAAGAGAGGACATTCAAGTTTCTGGGCACCAACAGGGCCTCCAGATATTGTTCACATGGACATTCTAAGGGGGAAGGTCTCAGCCTTCCCTACCTGCTGCTCCACATAGTGGACTGGCAAGGATACCACCTTGCTCTCTGGTCCTCCAGAAACCCTGGCTGAACACAGCTCAGGATAGGTTACACAGACTCAAGTGGGTCTACCCACTCCCCCACTGCCCTTTGCACCCTTACACTGAAGGAACCCAGAAAGACCTCCAACTCACATTAGCCTGCCTGGCAGACAAGGAGAAGACACTGAAAACAGAGAGTTGTTGGCTAGACCACCAGGATCCCTTCCCTCCCACTGTGCAAACTTCCCTGTGAATGGCTGGGAACCAACGCCCCCAGGACAACATGAATACAGTGTGGCCTGCCATCCAAGGAGCCAACAAACACCAGGAGAGTTGAGCCAAGCAATAGAGTATAGATGGGGTGGGGACCGGGACCAAGCAACCAGGAACAAGGGGGAGCGGAGAACAAGGGGGAAGAAGGGGGGAGAACAAAGGACGAGAGCGGACAGAGGGACAGAGCGGGAGGTGTGCAAAGCGGTGGTCAGTCAGTCAGCGCCCCGGCACACACGGCAGTTGCTTGTGGCCATGGCTGTGAGAAGAGAAGCAGCATTCTCCTTCTGCCCATCTCTGCCCTGCCCGGCCCCTACCTGACACTTGTGAGGCCGCTCAGAGGTGTGCACCTGCTTGATATGTCCGTTCAAGTGATCTGGCCTGGAAGAGAGAACCGCGACTTTAAACCCTGAAAGAGAAGGCCACAGACTTGGCCAGAAGCCCCCCACCCCCAACACGAGCACACATTCTACAGAGTTCTCTCCCTACTCAGCCTGACCCCCATTCCCCACCCCCCTGGCCCCTATCCAGCCTCTGGTTTTCTCAAGGGCAGGGAAGTGAGCATTGGTCTGACCTTGCCTGTCCACCCCTTCTCCTCAAACCAGAAACTCTGATTTCTGAGATCAGAGGCATCTTTAGAACCAGACAGGGCTGCCTGGCTACAGCCTTTCCGGGAGGGGGTGTGTGTGATTCATTGTCCGGGACTAAAGCCCCTTAGAAACTCCCTGCTCCCCTCCCCCAGTCTCTTCCAACACAGCAGCCAGTGAATGCCACCCCGATGGAATTTAGTCCCCAGAGGCCATGAGATAGAGCTTAAGTCCCCAGCTGGGCTGGTCAACCAGATGCCCAGCGGAGCAGGTGGGCAGGGGCTGCCTGACCGGTAGGACTGGTTTCTGCTTGGGGCCCCTCTGAGGGAGTTCTCCATCCCCCAGGTTCATACACACTAGCTCCTGGATCCAGGCAAGTTAAAACCAGCCTTTTAACTCTGAAGATTTTCTGAGAGCAAACCTAAATATCCCTCGGCTCCCAGACAAGTCCTCTGTTCCCCACCAGGCTCACTACAAAGTGAATCTAAAGAGTCCTGCCCTGAGGACATAAAGGAGACCTGTGGGTTCAGCGAGCCACTGGAGGCGCCAGGTCCCAGCAGATAAGGATCTCGGTGCTAGGAGCCTCTGAAGGTTTCCTTGTGCCCTGATCCCTGGAGGCTGAGGAGTGAGGCTGGAGTCTCCATGGATGGGGGTGGGGGGCTTGGAATGGCCAGAGTGAAGATGCGCTTGTCCCAGTCCCTCCCTTGGCGGCCATTCATACAGGGAGAGTCACTGGAGGAGCCCGGCCTCCCGCCCCCAGAGAGGGCCCCATGCCTGGAGCCGGAAACACAAAGGCAGCTCAGGGAGAAGAATGGCGAGGCCTGAAGGCTGTGGCCTGAGGAATCCAGCCCCTTCCCACAGGCCCCAAGGAGGAGACAGTGAGACAGCCTAGTGCCTGAGAACTTCCCTAAGGAATGAGAGCACGAGCAGCTCGTGGCAGCCGCGTCTCCAAATCTGTGCCCTTAAAACACACCCCAAAACTGATGTGCTCTGTAAGGCCAAGTAAGCCCCAAATCCCACACCCACCCCAAATCTTGATAAGGAACTGCCCCACAAGCCAGGAGAAGGTCAGGCGGTGGGTGGGGTACCTTTCCTCACCTGGAAAAGCCTTTGCCACAGCTCTGGCAGATGTAGGGCTTGCCCACAGACCCGTCGTGGGATCGCACATGGTAGGACATGCGGTCTTTCCTCTTGAACCGAAGTCCACACACAGGGCAGGAGTAAGGCTTCTCCCCAGAGTGGGAGAGCTTGTGCCGGTTGAGATGGTACACGTCTCGAAAGATCTTGCCACAGATCTCACAGGCCACCTGCTTCCGGGTCCGGCTTCTCTTACGGGGGCCATCAGGGTCCTCAGAGATTGGCAGCCCATTCTCACCCAGCCTTGGAGGAGGAAGGTCGATGTAGCCCAGCTGGAGGCTGGTGACGCCATGCTGGGCCTCATGTTGTCGGAGTCGGTTAGCATCAGTGAACACCTTCCCACACAGGCCACACGGGAGGATGCCGGCTTCCCTCAGGCCCCCCGGGGACCCAAACATTGAGTCCAGCAGGTTGGCCTTCCTTGGGCGGCCCCGGCCTCGCTTGCCAGTCAAGGGAGGAGCACTGGATGCCACATTGGGGAATGGGGAAGTCAGCAGTTGGGGGGACAAAGGTCCGGCCACCATGGGCAAGCGGTCCACCCCAGGTAACACAGGCAGAGAGGCTTGGCTGGAAATGGCTGCACCTGCTGCCCGAGCCACCTCCTCCTCGGGCTGCATGCTGCCTGCGATGCCATTGCTGTTGGCTGCCAACGCAGCCCCATTGGTCATGTCCAAAGGGAAGCCCAAGTCTGAGGTCCCAGGGGGGCGGAAGAGCATAATGTCAGCCCGAGCAGGGGGCACCAGGATCTGCACATTGGACTGTTTAATGACTTCCTGGCAGATCTCGATGACCGACCTCATCAGCAGGAACTTGGCGGCCGTCATAAGCTCGGGGAAGCTCTCCAGGCGCACCACGATGCGCGACGTGTAGGCGAAGTCCAGGATGTCCCCGAACACCTTGGAGCTGATAGTATGCATCTCCAGCTCCCGGCTGCCCCCGGTCCCGCCGCCTGGGGCCGCCGCCGCGCCCCCCACGTCGGTGGGACCCCCGTCCGCAGCTCCACCGTCACCCAATTGGGCACTGAACACCGATTCAAAGTACTCGCTGCAGGCAGCTAGCACGGCGCGGTGCGCTGGGAAGCTCTCGTCGCCCACCCGTAGGAGCACGTCGCAGAAGCGCCCGCCGTTTTTGCGCTGCTGGTTCAGGTTGTGCAGCATCTCTGTGCTATGCCTGCTCACCTGGTAGGTGTAGCAGCCCGACGGGCCGCAGGAGGCGTCGTTCACCCGCTCCATGGCCGCCGCCCCCTCCCCACTAGCCAGCCCGCAGCACCTGCCCGCCCCCCTCCCTTCCCTGAGGCAGCGAGAAGCGGGGAGCAGTGGACTAGTCTACACTCTCCACACGTGCCGGCCCAGGGCTCTGTGGTTTCGCAGGTGCGCCGAGCGCACACGCCCCCTGCTCGGAAAGGACTGTCTAGATAGCGGGGTGCACCACCTCCCACATTGCCGCCCCCAGCTCAGCTCGATCGCGCGCTCTTCTCTCCTCCCGGTCCGCCCTCTTCCCCTTCTCGATCTACCTTCCGGGGGGTACGAAAGAGAAGAGGTGCGCCCCTCCTGCAATCGCGCCTGCCACCTCCCCTCCTTCCCGCCAGGCGGCGCCGGCGCGCAGCCAAGAGGGGCGCGCGCGCACGGAGGAGGGGTCGGCCGCTCAGGC
>NW_006408646.1:8601840-8615550 GCF_000296735.1 Chrysochloris asiatica
GGACCAATGCAAACGAAGCACCAAGCCAGCAAACCAGCTCGCAGTGCCCCTCCCCTCCCAGCCTAGAGTGGCGGAGAGCGGCCGGGAGGGGGTTGGGGGTGCAGATCCGGGTCCCCCCAGCCTGCGTTGCGCACCCACAGGCCGAGCTGGCGTTGGGCACCCCTCGGAGCCTCCTTTTGATGCACGAAATCCTCCGAAAGTCGCCTGCGACCGCTCCCAACTCTCAGCCCTAGAGAGGGCCCGGGGTCCTGGCCGGGGACTGACTAACCCTCCCAAGCTGCTTCTGCACCCCTAGCGCGCTCAAAAGAGCTGGGGAGAAGCCAGCGTCCAGTCTCTCCCCAAAAACATCGTACGCCGAGCTTTGTGCCCCGAGGAGCGGGAAGTCACCAGCTCAAGGCAAGGAGATAGGGGCGAGGGCAAAGGATAGGAGCAGGGACCCCCGCATACCGAGCAGCCATCAAAGTGAGGGTACCTGAGGGGTCGGGAGCACCCTCGGACCTCCCCTAGGCCCAGAGCATCTCCAGTGCCCTCAGCCCCGCGAGACGCCGAGCGCTCAGAATACGGGCCCCGCCGGCAGGCCTGGGCGCTTTGTCCCTGGCCCGCTCTGTGATGCTGCTGTGCGCGGGCTGGACACCGCGGTTCGCCTGCCTGGAAGCGCTGGCGGCCAGCGTGGGGCAGCCGGCTCGGAGCCCCGGACTGCAGGCATCGCTAGCGCGGGCAGGAAGTTCCCACAGTTGCAAAGAGGGAGCGAAGTGTGTGTTCCAAACTTTCCACGGTTCCAAACTGAGCGCTTCCATTAAGAGAAGCGGTGTTCGAGGAAAGGCATTCTGGGTATTAGCATGCAAATGAACGGCCCTGGCTGCCAGCTCTGCCTGGGAGCTCCAGCACCACGCTCCTCGCGCTCGCTCCGCTCTGTGCTACGCACACCCAGTGATCTCTGGGCACGAGCCTCGAGAGGACACGAGTTCGAATCCAAAACTGTTCCCTCTGGTTTTGCACCCTATTGCCAGTTACTTGGACTTTCTGAGCTCCGGTTAAACTGAGTCAGTTTTCGAACTTGTACCCCAAGAACGTCTGCACCTGTCTTATAAGGTGTTGCGGATTCAAAGATCACATAACTCCACTGCATTTATTTCTAGGTAGTTTCTGTCTCCTTACACACCTCCACCCTATGTGCTAAATGCCTGTTGGAAAGGATGACTGAGCCTAGGAAAGTTACCTGAATTGGAAGTCAGGAGATCACTGTTAATAGACTCAAACTGACGTGTTAGCACCTTCACCTCTCTGAGCCACAATTTTCAATGGCATATTTTGGACCCAGCAATTTTCATGTTGACAGTGCTACTGGGAGCAGCCGCAAAGCAAAGTATGAGGAAAGGGATCTATTCAACAGCAATGGTTTATAGACACAATCCCTCCAGAGTAGATATGAATGTTTTTAGGAGCTCTGGTAGCATAGTAGTTACAGTTGGGCTGCTAACCTCAAGGTCAGCCGTTCGAAACTACCAGCAATTCCATAGGAGAAAACTTTCTGCTCCCATATATATTTACAGCCTCGGAAAACCTGTGTAGGGTAGCCGAACAGACTCCATGGCACACAACCACCACCATTCCATGTAGCACTGGACTGTGAACCACAAGGTTGGCAGTTCAAACCCACGAGCTGCTCCTCTAAAATCTTGTACAGGGTCTCTATGAGTTGAAACCAACTCAGCGGCACTTAACAACAACCGCTGAAGAAATTGCGTAAGGAGCAATTGTCTCAAGACCACACAGATAATGGTGGTCTGGAATCCAAGCCAGAAGTAGACTGACCTTTCTCACTGGTTGGTGGCTTCTGAAGGCCTTCAAGGCGCCACGTGAACCAGGACCCCACCCTCAATCTACCATGTTTAGAAAACAGGGTACTTGACTGACATCTTCCCCAGTGATTGACCCTGTGAATGTGGATGCTGTCTGAACCATCATCCTTATTGCTCTGAGCAAAACAGGGAAGATGGATTAAACCTCTTTGCAGATGAGACGACTAGGGCTCAAGAAAAGCCTAACACAGGCCCAGACCTCAGTGCTGACCCCACTGCGAGTCAGCTTGGCAGTGACCTCTCAACTTCATCCATAACAGAGTCCTCAACCTTACCCACGTACCCATTGTCTCTTGGTCCCCTAGATGTCTATTCTGTAACTCAAACTACAAGACAGGCATGTGGAAAACATGGTTTGTTTTGTTGTGTTTTAGTTTTGAATTGATGTGAAATTCACATACAAAATTAATCATTTTAAAGTGTGTAAGTCAGTAGCATTGAGCACATTCACAATGTTATGCAATCAGTACCCCTATCAAGTTCCAAAATGCCCCTGAAGACAACCCTTTATCCATTAAGTAGTTACTCCCCATCGTTCTGTTCTGTTTCTATAAATTTACCTATTGGGGATATTTCATATAAATGGAAACATATCTTTTGTGACCTTTTGGGTCTGGCTTTTTTCACTCAGTGTAATATTTTCGAGGCTTATCCGTATTGTAGCATGCATCAGAACTTCATTCTTTTCTGTGTCTGAATATTTCATTGTGTGCATATAACATTTTGTTCAATCATTGTTTGATACATATTTAGGTTGTTTCCACCTTTTGGCTTTTGTGAATAGTGCTGTTATGAACATTCATGTACAACTATATGTTTAAGTGCCTATTTTCAATACTTTAGGATATACACATATGCCTGGGAGTGGGATTGTCATTTGCTGTTTAACTCGTTGAGGAATCACCGAGTTGATTTCCACAAAGACTGCACCATTTTGAATTCCCATCACACTGGCCCATTTATAAATAATTTCGTTGTTGTTGTTCAGTGCCATCGAGTTGCTTCCAACTCATAGCAACTTGTATAGGGTTTCTGAGGAGCGGCTGGTGAGTTTAAACTGCCGACCCTGTGGTTCAAACTGAACTTATCCTACAGTGCCACACCAGAACTCATAAATAATTTTAGAGCTGGCCAAATATTCCATTTTAATGAACTTACTGAGGTCTAGAAAAGTTAAGTAACTTGTCCTAGGTCACACAGCAGTGACCAGGCTAGACCAAATGTTCTTTATTGTCTTGCTATCTACACATTAAGCACCTGTCACCACCTTCTAAGACACGCATTACCTGTCTAAGCATTCATTAATCAATTGAACAAACCTGTGTGGTGAATGACTAAGCTAATCATGTTTATGAAGCGCCTTCTTTTCCTTCAACATCCTACTGACACAGCCCCGCCCACTGCCATGTTCCCAGTGTCCAGAGCCCCTTGAAAAGATGCAGAGCTCACAATCCCTGTGTCTGCCTTCAACTGCTGGCCTGGCAGGCCCTCTTTTGTTGCCATGGAAACCACACACCTCAGTTTTGGCAGCTCACCAGCTGGACAGGGAGCTGGGAGCATCCTAGTCTTCCAGAATAAACGGAGCTGTCAAGGTCATTCATTTGTTCACTACAAAGGTATTTATTGAGCACCTACTAAGCACCAGACCATTTTCAAATGCTAGGGATAGAGCTGTGAATAAGCTAGACCACAGTCCCTGCCTTCATGAAGCTCACAAACTAGGAGGGGAGACAGACAAGACAACAAAAAAATGGTTTCTTCTACCTCCTCCCACTTCAAATTCTCCCATTCTTTCAGGCCCCTCTAAAATCCCACTCCCCCTCCCAACTCCAGAGAATTTTGTACATGAACCCAGGGAAAATGCATGAAAACACAAAGAATAAAGAAATAAAAGATCCCCAAGAGTTAGGCACTGCCAGCATTTGTCTCTCTCTAGTGGCAGCACTTAACAACAACAACAAGCGTGGCACTATAGGATAAGCCCTGGACCACAAGGCCAGTGAACCACAAGGTTGGGGGTTCAAACCCACCAGCAGCTCCTCAGAAACTCTATACAGGGTCACTATGTGTTGGAAATGACTCCATGGCACTTAACAACAACACACATGTATATTGGAATCTTGGTGTGGCACTGAACTGATAAACCTAAGATCAGCAGTTCAAGCCACCAGCCACTCCTGAGAAACTCTATACAGAGTTGCTATAAGTCATAACAGACTTGATGGCCCTTAACAATCTTGGAGTCTTGGTGTGGCGCTGTGGGTTGATGCACCAGACTTTAAAGCTGTTTGAACTGCAAGGTTGGCAGTTCAAGCTCACCAGCTGCTTCTCAGAAACTCTATGCAGGGTCACTGTGGGTCAGAACTGACTTGACTCAACAGCACTTAACTACAACAATAGCACACATTATGCTAATAATTCCTTTTCTAACGTAATTGGTTCTTCCCAACTCCTTTTGAAGCTCCCTGAGGGAAGAGACAGAACATTGATAATGATGGTAAACCTTTTTTGAACACTGTGTGCTAACTATCGGCTGAGAGCATTTCTCAGTTTGCTCTCCTATAATTCCTCACAACAACCCTATGATGAGTCCCATTTCACAGAGGCGGAAAGGAAACCCAAGAAGACAACCCAAAGTGTGCAAAGGGTGGAGCCTTGGCTGGAATTCAGCTGCTCCTGCGACTTTCCCTATTAAACAGGCTGCCAGACTTAGCTGATTAATGGGCCATGAGCCAGGGATCTGATGGGAGACAGCATGTGAGTGAGGTGCTATCTCTGCCAGAGAACAAGAAACCACCCCTCTTGCCTTTATCAGGCTTGCTTAGAAGGAATATGAAGCCAATCTACTTCCTTTGCTAACTCTCTCCAACTTTGGCTCCCTAATGCCAGTAGCGACAAAACCAGTGGTTGAGTTTTCATGGAACATCTCTAGGTATAGGGACAGAGTTTAGACTCTAATTAAGTTTCCGACTCTGCATCTTGCTGAAAGTGTAGCTAACTATCTAGTGGTACTCTAACAGAAATACCACCACAAGTGGATGGCTTTAACAAACAGAAATGTCTTCTCTCACAGTTTAGGAGGATAGAAGTCTGAATTCAGAGCACCAGATCTAGAGGAAGGGCTTTGTCTCCTTTCAGCATCTGTAGGTCCAGGATTGCTTAGAGATCTCCATGTGTCTTGGTATCAAACTTTTTCTGTATCTAAGAGCTTCACAGTGCAGGGACCCAGGTGCAAAGGATACACTTCCTTACACGCTTTTTTCTTAATGATAGTAGGTCTCTCTGCTCTGCTTGCCTGTTCAAGCTCTTTTCTACCTCAAAAGAAATTAACTCAAGATACAATCTAATCCTCGAGATTACATCTAGACTAATTAACATGATAGAAATGAGGATTTACCGCTTATGTTGTTGCTGTTAGGTACCATCAAGAGTCAGTCCCAAGTCACAGAAACCTTATGAACAACAGAACTAACCACTGCTGGGTCCAAAGCCAACTTCACAATTGTTACTATGCTTGAGCTCATTGTTGCTATCACTGTGCCATCCCTCTTGTTGAGGAGCTTCCTCTTTTTACTGACCCACCACTTACCTTATCAAGCATAATGTCCTTCTCCAGGGACTGGTCCCTCCTGATAATATGTCCCAAGTATGAGAATCAAAGTCTGGCCACCCTGGCTTCCAAGGAGCATTCTGGTTGTACTTCTTCAAACAAAGATTTGTTTATTCTTCTGGCAGTCTTTTTTGGTTTTTTTTCCTTTCTTTTTTTTTAGGTTTTTATGGTGGACTGAATGAAAGTTTACAGGTCAGATCATCAGTTTTACATTCAACAAATCATACACCTTGTTTCATTACAGTGATTATAATCCCCTCCATGTACTATCAGTTAACAGTATTTCTCTCTAACCACTTGAGCTTTTTGTAAAACACACAAACAAAAAAACCCACTCAGGCATATATAATAATTTACATCTCCAAAGGGCACATTCTGCAAATCTTGTCCTGGCCACCAGCTCTTAGTCCTTCATTAATCTGGAGTCCTCAGCTGCTCCCCCTCTCCATGCCCCCAGCTCTGCCTCCATCTCTGGAGCTGCTGCTTCTCTGGAGAAGGTCCCGCATTCTCCTTGTGCGTTCCTCTCTTGATGGTCCTAGGGTCCTCTGTTTCTGGACTGTAAGATTAACCACTCCCCCCTTTTATTGTAAGCCAGTCACTTCATGCCTTTATTGTCCCCTCATTTTAGGTAGCCAATGTCTAAGTTGCCTGTCCCTATCTACCCTGTGTACAGAGCGGATAGCATTAATACTTGATTTGAAGAATCTTTCCCTCTCTGTTGGTAGAGTAATGGGTACGAATTGGGCTGTGAACCGCAAGGTCAGCAGTTTGAAACTACCAGCTGTTCCGTGGGAGAACGATCAAGCTCTCTGCTCCCATAAAGATTTACAGCCTCGGAAACCCTGTACAGGGTCGCTATGAGTCGGAACCGACTCCACGGCACATAACCACAACACCGCTCCGAGAATAGGTCAGGTTCATCATGAAGATGTATCTCCTGTCACTGTAGCTGTTCCAGTCTGCTTGTCCTTTCTAATGGGAATGTCTCACCTCATAAGGTTCTGAATGGGACTCAGGAGTCCACCTAAGGTCCTATACTCTGTAAAAGCTTTGCATGAGGCCTATTTCACTGGGCAAGTTGTAGAACCCCTTTTAGGTATTCCAATTAGTTATAGGTTGAAGACTGGCTTACAAGTTTTCTCTAATCATGTTTCCCAACATTCCATTCTATCCCACTCAAGTGTCTATCTTACAACAGTAGGCAAGGGAAACTAATATTCATAAGGCAGTCAAGGATTTTAGTATTATTTACCCTCTTCAAGCTATACCTAGATCCCTGTATCCCAGATCTCTGTTGTTCCAAGGTTGAGTATGCATCACTATTTACCTCAGTCCCACTAGGCCATGCAAACCTGTCTCAGTGTTCCTCTATCTATCTTGTTCTTCTACCTCCTCCCCCCTTCTTGTATTGCCCTCCCCAACACCCAAAGTAAACCCCCCACTCCAACCCCATTGTGGTTACCTTATATGTCATTAGTTCTGCCCTCCATTTAAGACAGTCTATTTTATCCAGTAATCTACCTGACCTTCCCACCACCTGGATCTCTGTTCCTCTGTGTTTACCTTTTTTCACATTGTGATTGTTTTGATCATAGACTGAACTCCCAGATCCTCTGTTCTTATAATTTTATTCTGTTCTTGACTCTTTCATTTATCGACTGAGTTCAGGTTGATGCTGCCATGTATGTCATTTTGTAGTTGTGTGTTCTTGTTGGTTCTCAGTCCACAGAACTTCCTTTAGGATGTTTTTCATAGCAGGGTTGGCTTTGGCAAAATCCCTTAGCCTCTGCTTATCCTGGCATGTTTTGATTACACCATCATAATTGATTGACAGCTTTGCTGGGTAGAGGATTCTTGGGTGGCAATTTTTTTTCTTTCAGGGTTTTATATATGTCTCCCCATTGCCTTCTTGCCTGCATGGTTTCTGTTGAGAAATCCGAACTTAATCTGATTTGCTTTCCTTTGTATGTTATATTTCTCTCTTCCCTAGCTGCTTTCAATATCCTGTCTTTATCTTTGATTTTGGAGAGCTTGATTAGTGTATATCTTGGTGATTGTCTTTTAGGGTCTATCCATCCTGGGGTTCGTTGTGCTTCTTGAATGCTTATCTTTTTACTTTTCATGATGTTAGGAAATTTTTCTTTCAGAAGTTCTTCAACTGTCTCTGTGGACTTGTGTGATTGTTCCTGTTCTGGAATGCCAATAATTCTTATGTTATACCTCTTCATGTTGTCCAACATGAACCTTAAGCCTTCTTCAGATTTTTGTACCCTTTTCTGTGTTTGTTCTTCTATCTTAGTAGTGTTGAGAGATTTATCTTCTAGCTCTCTAGTTCTGGATTCTATCTCTTTAGTTCTATTCCTTTGCCTTTTCAGTGTATTGTCCATTTCTGATATTCTATTATTAATCATTTGGACCTCTTTCTGTAGGTTTTGAATTGTTTCCAATGCTGTAGCTATCTTATTTGATTGTTCCTGTAGCGCTTTCCTGACTTCTTCCTTATTTTTCTCAACTCCATTGTATAGTGTTTTCATACATTTTATAAGCATTTTTCTGAATTCCTTCTCCAGCATTTCCAAAGCCTGCCCGTCTTCCAGTATGGAGTGTAGCTCTACTTCCAGCTCGTTTGCCTCAGTCACTTTATCTCGTTTCTGGACATGTGTAGATATGATCATCTGCTTCTGTTTTTTGGGCATATTCAGAGGTTATCTGTGGCCTTAATTCTTAGATGGGTGTGTATTTTGGTATTTTTTATGGTTTCTGTTTGCTTCCAGGTAGATGTGATCAGGAAATGGGCTTCCGTTTTCACTCTTCTTCTTGAGAAATTTCAAGATGCCACTGTTGGTCATTTTGACGTAACTTAGGATTTAATTTTTGGCTCATTTCCTTTTTTGTTTGCTTGTCCCGCTCCACAATGCCCGTTCAGTCCTTGTTTCTAGTTGTAAACAGTTCAGGGCTGGCTGTGGTCATTTGGTTTTAATTGGAAACTGTCTCTTTAAATTTCGAGGCGATCTGTGCGCATGCGTAGTAGAACCCACCGAGGGTGGGGCTGGGGTGCTATTAGCTCAGGCACCCTATAGTCATCAGAATGGAGGTGCGCAGTCAGCAAGGGACCAATGAACAGATACTAAAAGAAAAGAGTGTCCACACCTTTATCTCTGCGGCTCTGCCAGGCGTCTGTGGCTGCTACGATCCTTCCCCTGCTTGGTCTCACCCAAGATGGAGGCTCTTGGAGCAGCTGAGCATCCAGACTAGAAAGCAATGGATTTCTTGCTTCTGCTACAAATTCCACCAGCTGTAAGCCTTCCAATTCTAAATATTCCTTTATATGTGGTTCAGAGTTCTGGGACCATCCCCTGAGCCTGCTTGGTCGAGTATTCTGTGTTGTTGCTGGCAGAGCTCCTTAGTCTATTGAAAATACCACAGTTTGGGTCTAGGTGCACCTTAATCTTCAATCTGACATCTTTGCTCTTGAATGCTTTAAAGAGTTCTTGTGCCGCAGATTTGCGATTTGAAATTTGATTTCTCGACTGCTGTTTCCATGAGCGTTGATGGTTGATCTGAGCAAAATGAGGTCTTTGACAACTTCAATCTTTTCTCCATATCTGTGGATGTTAATTATTGGTCCAGTCATGGAGATTTTTGTTTTCTTTACATTGAGATGCTCCCATAACGAAGGCTGTGGTCTCTGATCTTCATCAGTATTTTAAATCTTCTTTTTTTCAGCAAGCAAGGTTGTATCATCTGCATATCGCAGGGTGTTAATGTGTCTTCCTCTAATCCTGATGCCATGTTCTTCTTCATATAATCCAGCTTCTCAGATCATTTACTCAAAATACAGATTGAATAAGTATGGTAAAAGAATATAATCCTGGTGCACACCTTCCCAAATTTTAAATCATTCAGTTTTCCCTTGTTATGTTCCAACAACTGCCTTTTGGTCTATGTACAGGTTCCTCATGAGCACAATTAAGTTTCCTGGAATACTCATTCTCCAAAATGTTGTCCATAGATTGTCATGATCCACACAATTGAGAGCCTTTGTAGTCAATAAAACACAGGTAAACATCTTTCTGGTATTCTCTGCTTTCAGCCAAACTCCATCTGGCATCAGCAATGATATCCGTCATTCCACATCCTCTTCTGAATCTGTCTTGAACCTCTGGAATATCTCTGTCAATGTATGGTTGTGGCCATTTTTAAACTATCTTTAGCAAAATTTTACTTGTATGTGATATTAATGACATTATCTGATGATTTCCACATTCTGTTGGGTCACCTCTCTTTGGAATGGGCACAAATATTGGTCTTTTCTAACGGAATGCCCAGGTAGTTGTCTTCCAAATTTCTTGGCATAGATGAGTGAGTGCCTTCAGTGCTGCCTTAGTTTGTTGAAAGATTTCAGTTTCTATTTCATCAATTCCCAGACCCTTGTTCTTTGTCAATGCCCTCAACATACCTTGGACTTATTCATTGAGGATTATTAGCTCTTGATCATATGCTACCTCTTGAAATGATTGAACTTTTTGATTCAGTGACTCTGTGTATTCTTCCATCTTTTTTGGATCGTTTCTGCATCATTCAATATTTTGTCCATAGAATCCTTCAAAGTTTCAAGTTGAGGCTTGAATTTTTCCTTCAGTTCTTTCAGCTAGAGAAATGCTGAGCATGTTCTTCCCTTTGGTTTTCTACCTCCAGGTCTTTGCATATTTCATTATAATATTTGACTTTGTCTTCTCCAGCTGCCCTTTGAAATTTTTTGTTCAACTTTTTAACCTCCTCATTTCTTCCATTTGCTTTAACATCTTTATGTTGAAGAACAAGTTTCAGAGTCTCTTCTGACATCCATTTTGGTTGTTTCCTTCTTTCTTGTTTCTTAATTGACCTTTTGCTCTCTTAGTTATGATGATATTGATGTCATCCCACAACCCTTTGGTCTTTGGCCATTAATGTATAATTCATCAAATTTGTTCTTAAGATAATCTCTAAATTCAGGTGGGATATGTTCAAGGTCATATTTTGGCTCTCGTGTACTTGTTTTAATTTTCCTGAACTTGCATATGAGCAATTGATGATCTGTTCCATTTTTTGTCCCTGGCCTTGTTTTGACTGATGATATGGAGCTTTTCCACGATCTCTTTCCACAGATGTAGTCAATTTGATTTCTGTATATTCTACTGGGTGAGATCCATGGTTTTGTGTGTGTGTGTGTGTGTGTGTGTGTTGTTTTAAAAAGGTATTTGCAACGAACAAGTGATTGGTCTTGCAAAATTCTATCATGTGATCTCCAGCATTGTTTCTATCACCAAGGCCATATTTTCCAATAACTGATCCTTCCTCTTTATTTCCAATATTTACATTCCAATCACCAGTAATTATCAATACTTCTTGATTGCATGTTTGATCAATTTCAGATTGAAGAAGTTGCTAGAATTCTTCAAGTTCATCATCATTGGCTTTAGTAGATGGTGTATAAATTTTTACAACAGCTGTGTTAACTGGTCTTCTTTGTAGGTATATGGATATTAGCCAATCATAGTGTTGTGCTTCAAGACAGATCTTGAAATGTTCTTTGTAATGATGAATGTGATGTCATTCCTCTACAATTTTTCATTCTCAGCATAGTAAACCATGTTATTGTCAGATTCAAAATGTCCAATACCACTGCATTTCAGCTTAGGAGTCCTGGTGTGGTGTTGTGGGTTCATGCACTAGACTGCAAGATTAATTTGATCTGCAAGGTTGGTGATTCAAGCTCACCAACCACTCCTTGGAAACCCTATACAGGGCTGCTATGGGTCGGAACCAACTTGCCAGCACTTAACAGCACCTAGTATATCAGTGTTTGTGTGTTCCATTTCATTTTTGACAACTTCCAATATTCCTAGACTGGAATACTTTGTACATTCCATGTTCTGATTATTAATGGATGTTTATAGCTGTTTCTCATTTTGAGTTGTGCCTCATCAGCAAATGAAGGACCTGAAAGCTTTACTCCCTTCACATCATCATGATCAATTCTAATTTGAGGAGACAGCTCTTTTGCAGTCATATTTTAAGTGCCTTCCACCCTGAGGGGATCATCTTCAGGCACTATATCTGATAATATTCTGGTGCTCTTCATCATGTTTTGGTATTCAATATTCTAGTGCTATCTGACAGTGTTCCAATGCTATTCATAAGGTTTTCAGTAACTAAATATTCGGAAGTAGTCCATCTGTTTTCTTTCTCAGTCTGTCTTAATCTGGAAGCTCAGTTGAAACCTGTCCACCATGCATGTCCCTGCTGGTTTTTAAAATACCAGTGGCATAGCTTCCAGAATCACGCAAGCCAGCCCAGTGTGACAAACTGACACATAAGTGGTGGTTACAAGACATAGGATAATTAAATCAGACCAGGACTGATCACAACAGATCACATCATGAGGAAGATTACATTATATTAGAGCTCTTCATGAGGGATTGCTACATCTTAACTGACAAACCTCTGAGAATACTGGCCAGTACAGTTGACACAAAACCTTAATGATCATAGGGTGCCAGGAGTGGATTTTGTTCTCAGTCTTCCTCTGTGAAAGGATCATTGCATTCTGCGGACAGGTAAGGTAACCAAGGAGCTGGGTGGTTCACCCAAGCCTACACGAAGGAAGGGAGGTTGTGAATGGAATCCAGGCTTCCTGGACTCCAAGAGTCAAGCTCTTTCCTCTGATCTCTGGGCCTATTTTCTTTCTTGACAGCTGGGTTTCCTTTGTGACCAGGAATCTAAACAAAACCAGTTGCCATCAACTTGGTTTGACTTATGTGCATCAGAGTAGAACTGTGCTCCATAGAATTTTCAATGGCTGATTTTTTTTTTAGAACCATTGCCCTGTCTTTCTTTGAGGCATCTCAGACCTATATCATGAGAAGCATCTTAAACCTACAATGTTTGATTAGCTACTGAGCACGTTAACCATTTGTGCTACCCAGAGACCGGGAAGAAGGTGCAAATTTTCTATGTGTCCCAAGGATACAGCTCCTTTAGCTTCTCCAAGGATTCTGCAGGAAGCTCAGGAGTTCCTGCTTCCTGCCCCCACCCGGCTTATCTCTGCCCCCCTGTGTTGTGGTCTTTGGGGCCTGACAGGGACCCTTCAGCCCATGATTTATCATTTGCCATGTTTCCTGCCCCAGGACTCTTTCAGTTAATCAGGACCAAAAAAGAAAATTCTCATATGCAAGTATTTTCTATTTTCTGTACTTAGACCTATAAGGAGTTTCTTTTCTGAGAGCAGTAAGGAAGATGAGAAACCATGACACACACACACAAACATACATGAAAAGCAAACTGGAGAAAATAGATTACATATTAAATAGAAAGAGTTCGTTTCTTTACTATAGAAAGACCTCTTAAAAATCAATTAAAAATTAATACCACAGATGTTCATTATCCTGGTTTGTAAGCATTTTATTTGTGAATTTGAAAATTTATTAAATTAATTGACTTAAAAAACAAACAAACAATACCTCCTTGCATAACACTGTGGATGTACTAAATGCCACTAAGTTATATACTTTAAAATGGTTAAAGTGGTGAATTTTATCTCATTTTAAAAATGTTTCAAACACCCTAAAGGAGGAAATATGGACTAAAAACAAAAGCAAGCAACTCACAAAAGAGGAAATATAAACGGCCTATAAAAACAAAATCATATTTGCAACTTACTAACTGGTGTCTCTGTTTAAATGCTACTTTCTCAGAGACGCTGCACCAAATACTCTAATCCTTCTTGCACATTTCCAACACTACCCTAAACTTCCCCTTTCACAACACCTCCAAGGCCACTACTCCTCAAGATCCTGATCACCCCTGAAGTTATCGTCTTTCCCACTAGACAGAGGCTCTGGTGACAGGAACCATGACATCTCCATGTCCCAACCATATCTCCAAAGTTCAGCACAGAGAAGGAACTCATCAGTAGTTGGTCAAATATTTTGCTAACTGCTGTTAAGACTGATAAGGACCCAGAGTGCCTCGTTGCTCATAAGCACTGACTACTGGGAGAGAAAGTGGCCTGAGAAACCTTGGGAATACTCTTGCCATTTGATCTGGCAATTTCATTTGTAGAAATCTGATGAAATAAGCACAGCTGTGCTCTAAGATGTAGGCTCAAGAATGTTTACCAGAGCACTATTTCCAATAATGAACACTGGAAACAATCTGTATTAGAGTTCTCAGAGAAACCAGAACCCATAAATTTAT
>NW_006408646.1:8615782-8623715 GCF_000296735.1 Chrysochloris asiatica
TGGTGGTGGTGTGGTGGTTATGTGCCATGGAGTCAGTTCTGACCCATAGTGACCCTGTACAGGGTTTCTGAGGCTGTAAATCTTTATGGGAGCAGAACACCTCATCTTTCTCCTGAGGGACAGCTGGTAGTTTCGAACTGCTGACCTTAAGATTCGCAACTTGATTCATAACCACTACGCTACCAGAGCCCCTTATTACATACATACAGACATACATAAGTATGAAGTATACATAAATGCATATGCATGCAATGTATACAGAGTCCTGGTGTGGCACTGTTGGATAAGCACAGGGCTGCTAAACACAAGGTCAGTGGTTCAAATCCACCAACTGCTTCTTGGAAACCCTATACAGGGTTGCTAAGAGTTGAAACTGACTCAATGGCACTGGACAACAACAATAATGTGTATGCACATATATACAGATGTGAGAGTAAGTAGGAAACGATTGTGACAAAATCAAAGAAATTTTTATTAAACAAAAATATCAATCTGTGAAGCTATTGTTTCTTGACATACTGTCCATCTGGATCTATACATTTCTGAAGGCTGTTTCCATGTGTGGTGCTATGGGTTAATGCGCTAGACTGCAAGGTTTGCTTGAACCACAAGGTTGGTGGTTCAAGCTCACCAGCTGCTCCTTGGAAATCCTATATAGGGTCGCTATGAGTCGGAACTGACTCGACGGCACTTAACAACAACAATCCGTTCCTAAAGATTTCTGTTTCCTTCTCCTTACTCCGTATCAAAACGACAGGCTTGGCACCTTCAAGACACTCAAATTGTGTTCCTTTGAAATGTTCTTTGAGTGGGTAATGTTTCCCAATAAAATTCTCATAGGATAGTCCTTGCTACTGTTGAAGAAAGCAAGTGCATTGTCATGATGGGAAAAAATTCCGCTGTACAGCTTTCCTGGCCTTTTTTTCACCAATGCAGTTTTCAATTTCCTTAAAACTTCTTGATAATAAGCTCCCGTGATTGTCCTGTGTTCTTTGAGGAAATCTATCAAGATTGCCCCTTTCAGAATGCCAAAATTCAGTCACCATAACCTTCTTAGCTGACCTTTCTGCCTTAAATTTAACTGACCCAGTGGAACTTCTTTGGAAGCCTCTGTTTTATCTGTACTTTGATCTCTGGATCATGTTGATACATCTGACTCATCCCCATTACATTTATTTAAAAACATTAAAATAGCTTCATTAGCTTTGATCTTGTTTAAAAGACTAAAGGAAAAACCAGTTCTTTGAGCTAGCTGATCTTCAGACAGCACTTTTGGTACTCATGCTGCTGAAAGCTTGCTGAGGCCAAGATGTTCACATAAAATGGAAAATCTGAACCATGTAAAATCCCAACATCAGTAGCTATCAAGTCAACAGCAATCCTATGGTCTTTATCCACCAGTTTCTAGATTTCAGCAAAAGGTTCTTTATACATCACGGTTGACAGTTTTCCCTGCTTTGGTTTATGTTTGAAATCCTCCTGACCTTACTTAAAATGTTCAATACATCTCAAAATGGTTGTTTTATATGAAGCAGCATTCCCATAAACTTGTCACAAAGCTTTAATGATTTGGGAAGATGTCCACTTGACTTTCGTTTAAAAATTTTTATATTTGCCCTACCCATATAATCCTTTTTTTTCCATGACACAAAAAAAAGTTATTTCTTTTTAAAAGCACTCTACTAAGACTAGAGTGCTGGTGTGGCACTAAAGGATAAGCACTGGGCTGCTAATCACAAGGTTGGTGGTTCAAACCCACTAGACCCTTCTTGGAAACCTTACAGGGTCACTATGAGTTAGAACGGACTCAACAGCACACAACAACTATGGCTAAGACAAATGTATTACTCAGAGAACTTATCTGTAGTTATCAACTGATCACAGAGACAGATTTAAGCACAACCTTTAGTAGTAATATATTTTTATTTACCTTTGTGTTATATATACACACCAATACACATCTGCAGTGGCTGTAGCTCAGTTCACCTTGGTAAATAGAAATCATGTGACTGATTCCATGCGTAGCTTCCATTCTGCTATCATGACCATTTTGTTCTTGGGTCCAGTGAGCACAGGAGTGACTACGGAAAGAGGCAGGTTAGTATCCACAGAATAGGTCAACTTACCCAATTGGTTATTTAAATCCTCTTCTGCCAAAATCACTTTTTGATGAGCATTTCTATGGGACACAAATATCTTCATGATTTTTATCCACTCAGAGAGGTCGACCTACATATCACTTCCTCAGACCTCTTTGCCACCTACTTTCTAACCATGTTCTTTCCAAGTCTCTGACCAGATAAACGATTGACCACAACCTTTGAATCAGTATACAATTGTACTTTTGGTCTCCTTCCAAGTCAAATGACAGCCAGATGCACTGCTAAAAGTTTGTCCACTGAGAGAATTTCTTTCCACTGCTGTTGTTTTTGTTAAGTGCTATAGAGTCGGTTCTGACTTATAGCGACCTGTATATACAACAGAATGAAACATCACCTGATCTTGCGCCATCCTCACAGTTACTGCTATGCTTGAACACATTGTTGCTGCTACTATGACAATCCATCTTGTTGGGGGTCTTCCTCTTATTCGCTGTTTCTCCACTTTACCTGTCCTTCTCCAGGTACTGGTCCCTTCTGACAATATGTCTGAAGTATAAGAGATGAAGTCTCACTATGCTGACTTCTAAGGATCATTCTGGCTGCACTTCTTTCAAGACATATTTGTTTGTTCTTCGGCAGTCTACTTTTAATACTCTTCTTCTTTACCAAAATTCAAATGCATCAATAGCAACCCTGTATAGGGTTTCCTAAGGAGCTCTGGTAGCATACTGGTTATAAATCGGGCTGCGAACTGCAAGGTCAGCAGTTCAAAACTACCAGCTGTTCTGCGGGAGAAAGATGAGGCTTTCTGCTCCCATAAAGATTTACAGACTTGGAAAACCTGTACAGGGTCGCTATGAGTGGGAACGACTCCACGGCACATAACCACCACCACCACATAGGGTTTCCTAGGCTGTTAATCTTTATAAGAGAAGAAAACTTCATCGTTCTTCTGGATTTGAACTGATGACCTTGTGGTTAGCAGCCCAATGCATAACCCACTACACCACAAAGACTCTAGATAGATAGATAGATAGATAGATAGATAGATAGATAGATAGATGCTGTTGTTAAGTGCCTTTAAGTCAGTTCCAACTCATAGCAACCCTGTGTATAAGGTTTCCAAGCAGAGGCTGGTGGGTTTGAACTGCCTACCTTGCAGTTAATAGTTGAGCGCTTATCCTACAATGCCACATCGGGACTCCAATAGATGGTAGGTATAGATACATACACTTGAGAGCACAGTAGCATATAGGATAAGCACTGGCCTACCAACTACAAGGTTGGCAGTTTGAATCTAATAGCCACGCCATAGGAGAAAAATGAGGCTTTCTGCTCCTGCAAAGATTCCTCGGAAACTCTATATAGGGTCACTAAGGAGTTCTCTGGTAGCATAGTGGGTACAAATCAGGCTGCGAACCGCAAGATCAGCAGTTCGAAACCACCAGCTGTTCTAAACTACCAGCTGTTCTGTGGGAGAAAGATGAGGCTCTCTGCTCCCATAAATATTTATAGCCTCAGAAACCCTGTACAGGGTCGCTATGAGTTGGAACTGACTCCATGGCACATAACCAACCACCAACCAGAAATGGGAACTGACTCAATGGCACTTAATAACAGCAACAACATACACATATATGGATGGATTAAAAGTATTGACTTATGTAATCACGTACTTGTGAAGGAATGACGAGTCCAAAATTCGTAGGCTAGGTAGGAGACTATAAACTCCAGCAGGATGTCTGTGTTATCATTTTGAGCCAGAATTCCTTCATCAAGAAACCATAATTTATTGTTTGTTTTATTTATTTTTAAGGTTTTTTATTGTGAATTAAGTGATGGCTTACATGGGAGAACATTGCTTTTACACTCATCCTATCGTATTTCATTTCATTGCAATGATTACAAACCCCTCCATGCATCATCATTTAACAGTATTTGCTTCTATTCTTCTGTTGTGGTTTTTTTTTTTTTTTTTTTTGGATGTACACAAAAACACTCAGGAATATATAATAATTTAAACAACCAAAGCACACATTCTGCAAGCTTGCCTCCTGGCTGCCAGCACACAGCCTTTCTCTTTCCATGAGTCTAGGGTCCTCAGCTGCTCTATCGTTCCATATCCTCATCTCTGCCTCCATCTCTGGTGTCCCTGGCTCTCTGGATAGGGTCCCACATTCCACTTATGCTCTTCTCCCTTGGTGGTCCTAGGATCCTTTGTTCTTATAATGTAAGATTAAATATTTCCCCCTTTTTGTTACAAAACTTCTACCTTTACAGTTGTGACTATCAAAATTATTCATGATAACAATTACTCACTATTGAATCTTAAGAATCTTATTCCCATCTCCTTTCACCAGACCCCTCTACACAAGATGAAAACAATTCAGTGGGGATTCTACCTTGCCCCTGCACACTCTGAAACTAAACTCCCTCTTGAAAACTTGTAAGCTAGTCACTTCGAGCCTTTATTGTCCTGACCCCCTGACACTACCACCACCATCCCATTTTAAGTAACCAGTGTCTAAGTTGCCCATCCCTATCAACCCTGTGTGTAGTGGAGATAGGAATGATCCTTGATGTGAAGATTCCCTCCCCCTCCCCCCCTATATCCATAAGTATAGGTCAAGTTCATCAAATTGTAGCAATTTACCTTGAAGAAACCATAATTTTTGCTCTTCAACTGATTGGATGATGTCCACTCACATTATGAAGGGCAATCCACTTTACTTGAGGGTCAATTTAGAGTCAGCTGATTTTAAATGTTAATCACATTAGGTACCTTCACAGTAACAGCTAGATTAGTGTTTGACCAACAATGACCACTATAGCCTAGCCAAGTTGATACATAAAGTTAACCATCACATCGTCTAAAATTCAACAAAGGAATTTGGGGTTAAATGGACAAGTTGATGGTGCTTGTGCTAAGTTAAGTTTCTAGTTGAGGTCCCCTGGTGAGTGGGTGGATGGGGATGTGTGGTCCAATCACTGGCTCCTTTTGAGCACTTAGAAAGCAGTGTGTTCTGAGTCAGTCATGTTTCCCAACCTTTGGCACAGGACACAGAGCCTAGCACACAGTAAGCACTCAACAGGCACACAATTCATGCTTGTTGAACTGAACTGATCTAGTGGAAAACTGAGCGATATTGTCAGGATGACCTCCCTTAGTTGTCCTTGCTTGACCTGTTTCAAAGACTTTAACATTCTTTGAGTCTTATTTTTCTCCCTCACTGATACGTTGGTGAGCACTCAATGGTGCTCGGTTATGAAAAGTTCATCAAATTGTTATATCTTAGATATAACCAAACACTTTGAGAGAATGAGTCTGTGGGCCTAGGGATCCTAAGGTCAATTGGCATGACAATGTTTTACATTCTACTTTGGTAAATAGTAAAGGGGTCTTAAAATCTCATCAGTAAGCTGCTATCAAGGTGCAATAATTGGTCTTTCCCTGCCTGGAGGAAAGAAAATTGATGAAAATCAAAGATATATGGAAACAATTAGTCAGTGGACTAATGGAACACCAAACAACAGTCTCCATGACCGTCAGACCAGAAGAACTAGATGACACCTTACAGCCATCAGTTTTTCATTCAATTATTCATAAACATTTTGTATTGTGTCATTGATTACAATCCCCACAATGTAACATCACTAATTTCACTTTTTCCCTTGTGTTTCCCTTTTCCATTTCTCCTTCTGCCCTATTCCTCCCTGACTTTGGAACTTTGTCCTTTGCCAAATGCTACCCTTTTGATCTCAAATGGTTTGTTGGTCTATAGTGTGCCTACCTCTGTAGTGTTTTTTATTTCCCTTATGTTTTTGTTGTTGTTAGGTGCTGTGGAGTTGCTTCCTACTCAAGCATACAACTCTATCTATTTATCATGCCATTATTTATTGGTCCGATTTCTGAAGATTTTTATTTTCTTTACATTTAGGTGTAATCTATACTGATGACTGCAGTCTTTGATCTTCATCAGTATTTCAAGCCCTCTTCACTTCCAACAAGAAAGTGGTTTCATCTTCATAACACAGATTGTTAATGAGTCTTCCTCCAATTCTGATGCCAAATTCTTCTTCATATAATCCAGCTTCTCAAATTATTTTCTCAGTATACAAATTGAATAAGTATGGTGAAAGTATACAACCCTGACACACATCTTTCCTTTTTTTTTTTTTTACTGTTGAGTCAGGCTTTTTTTGTTTGTTTTTATTTTTTATTATTTAAGATTTTTATTGTGGATTGAGTGAAAGTTTTCAGGGCATATCATCAGTTCTACATTCAACAAATCATACACCTTGTTTCATTACAATGATTATAATTCCCTCTATGTACTACCAGTTAACAGTATTTCTCTCTATCCACTTTAGTTTTTTATAAAACAAAGAAACAAACAAAAAAACCACTCAGGCATATATAATAATGTACATCTCCAAAGGGCACATTTTGCAAGTCTGCCTCCTGGCCACCAGCTCTTAGTCCCTCTCTTCTTAATCTGTGAATCTAGAGTCCTCAGCTGCTCCCCTTCTCCATTCCCCCATCTCTGCCTCCATCTCTGGCCCTGCTGCTTCTCTGGATAATGCCCCACATTCTGCTTGTGCGATTCTCTCTTGATGGTCCTAGGGTCCTCTGTTCCTAGACTGTAAGATTAACCACTCCCCTTTTTTGTTAAAAAACTTCTACCTTTACAATTGTGACAGCCGCAATTAGTCATGATAACAATTATTCACTATTGAATCTTATGAATCTTATCCCCATCTCTTTTTACCAGACCCATCTAGACAAGATGACAGCTATTCAGTGGGGACCCTTTCTTTCCCCCCATACTCTTAAACTTAACTCTCTCTTGAAACCTTGTAAGCCAGTCACTTTGTGCCTTTATTGCCCCCTCATTTTAGGTAGCCAATGTCTAAGCTGCCCGTCTCTATCTACCCTGTGTACAGAGGGGCTAGCATTGATAATTGATGGGAAGACTCTTTCCTTCTCTGTTGGTATTTAGAGTAACTACTACCCTGAATATAGGTCAGGTTCTTCAAACTGAAGCAGTTTACCCTTGTTTCCTTTATCAAAAAATATATATTTCCCCCGCAATCTACCTTTAGTCAAATTCTGATTATCGAGCCATTGAGGCTAGGTCAAAAGGGTACTGTATGCAAGTTTGGGTGTTCTTGTGCATCTCCCCTCACTTCATATCAGCTGGATGCTTCACTCTCAGCTCTAGTCCTCTGTGGCTAAGTCCTTGTCCATGGGCTCAAGTGTCCTCAGGTCTCACCACACTTTGGACCAACCAGCCCTTCCTTACCACACTTTGGACCAACCAGCCCTTTCTCATCTCCAGGTCAATGGGATCCAATGGACTGGGGTTGAAATCAGCCCATTTCTTCATTGATGTCTTTCTGCCTCTTCCACTCACTAGTAGACCAATGTGGTCGCCAGCAATCTTACATGCTTGTTTGTGTGTTCCCTTTGAGTTTCAGTCTTAGAAGGAAGTTTGTCCTGAAGGTACTTGATTGCTTGCCTTGATGTTTCCTGGCGACCGGCTTGCTTATTCTTGTAGTAGCCAGTCATGTTGACATTTTTGTTTTGGGTTTTCCTGATGACCGTTCTTTGGAGAGGTATCTTCTGTCACTCTAGCTGTTCCAGTCTGCTTGTCCTTTCTAGTGGGAATGTCCCACCTCATAAGGTTCTGGATGGGACTCAGGAGTCCACCTAAGGTCCTATACTCTGTAAAGGCTTTGCACGAGGCCTATTTCACTGGGCAAGTTGTAGAACCCCTTTTAGGTATTCCAATCCGTTATAGGCTGAAGACGGGCTTACAAGTTTTCTCAAA
>NW_006408646.1:8625480-8630596 GCF_000296735.1 Chrysochloris asiatica
GTATTTTGGTATTTTTTATGTTTTCTGCTTGCCTCCGTGTAGATGTGATCAGGAAATGGGCTTCCATTTTCACTCTTCTTCTTGAGAAATTTCAAGATGCCACTGTTGGTCATTGTGACGTAATTTAGGATTTAATTTTCCGCCTATTTCCTTTTTTGTCTGCCTGTCCCGCTCCACAATCCCCGTTCAGGCCTTTTTTCTAATTATAAACAGTTCAGGGCCGGCTATGGCCATTTGGTTTTAAGTGGAAACTGTCTCTTTAAATTTCGAGGAGATCTGTGTGCATGTGTAGTAGAACCCTCTGAGGGTGGGCCTAGGGAGTCCACTAGCTCGGGTACCCCTATAGTCACCAGAATGGAGGTGCGCAGACAGGAAGGGACCAATGTACAGATAACAAAAGAAAAGAATGTCCACACCTTTATCTCCGCGGTTCTGTCAGGTGTCTGTGGCCGGTCCAATCCTTCCCCGGCTTGGTCTTACCCAAGATGGCGGCTCCTCGAGCAGCTGAGCATCTTGAATTAGGAAGCAATGGATTTCGTACTTCTGCTACAAATTCCCCTAACTGTAAGTCTTCCAACCTTCTAAATATTCCTTTATATGTGGTTCAGAGTTCTGGGACCATCCTCTGAGCCTGCTAGGTCGGGTATTTTGTGTTGTTGCTGATGGAGCTCTTTAGTGCACTTCCACCCGATCCGCCATCTTCCTCTTTTCTCACACACACCTTTCTTGATTTCAAACCATTTAGTATCCCCTTGTTCTGTTCAAATAACTATCATCTTTTGGTCTATGTACAGGTTCATTATGACCACAATTAAGTGTTATGGAATACCCATTCTTTGTAATGTTATCCACAGTTTGTTATGATCCACATAGTCAAATGCTTTTGCATAGCCAAGAAAGCACAGTGAAACATTTTTCTGGTATTCTCTGATGTCAGCAAAGAGATCCCTCATTCCATGTTCTCTTCTGAATCCATATGAATTTCTGACAGCTCCCTGTCAATGTAGTGTTGCAATTATTTAAAAATGATTCCCAGCAAAATTTTAATTGCATGTGATATCAATGATATTGTTCAATGATTTCTGCATTCTATTGGGTCTCCTCTTTTTGAATGGGCATAAATATTGATCTCTTCACTGGTTTGGTCAGGTAACTGTCTTCCAAATGTAGCCACACACACACACACACTTCTTTTAAATTGTAACAACATGTACACATATTCGCCATTTCAACCATTTTTACAGCCACATCATCCAAATTTTCCATATTCTAGAATCTTCACCACTCCACTTCCAAATCTTTTTTTCTGTCTTTCTTCTTTCTTTTTTTCCCCCTTCATTCCTGTCCGTTTTTCATTTGTGGGAAAGTTCCCAATGGTGTGTCCTAATGAGAAAATAAATATTTATTGTTTTCTTTCCAGTACATGAAGAAAAAAGGCAACAACAAAAAAGCAATTTTCTGTATTTTTTCCCTTTTCCTTTTTAACTCCCTTACCCATCACCCAAGTTAGCACATGTTTACACTGTATTCAGTGACTAATTCTCCATTTCCTCCCACCTCTGGTAACTGTCATATAATGTTTACTAAAGAGTGAAAACTTTTTCTTGGCTTTTTACATAATGGTCTCACACAATATATGTCTCTCTGTGATCAACTAATTTCACTCAGCGTAATGTCCTCCAGGTTCCTCCATGCTATGCAAAGCTTTTCATTACTCTTCAATGTTGGATAATAGTCCATTGTGTATATGTACCAAAGTTTGTTCAACCATTCCTCTGCTGATGACTATTTATTCTGTCTGTCTTTTTGCTATTGTGAATAAAGCTGCAATGAACATGTTGTTGTTGTTAAGTGCCGTCGAGTCGGTTTCGACCCATAGCGACCCCGTTCAGGGTTTCCGAGGGTGTAAATCTTTACGGGAGTAGAAAGCCTGATCTTTCTCCCACAGAGCAGCTGATAGTTTCGAACCGCTGACCTTAAGGTTCACAGCCCGATTCGTAACCACTACGCTACCAGAGCAATGAACATAGGTGTGCATATATCTATGTGTGCTACAGCTCTAATTTCTTGAGGAAATATGCCAAGTAGAGAGTTTGTTGGATCATATAGTATTTCTATTTCCAGCCTTCTGAGAAAGTGCAGTACCATTTCCCATAGTGATTGCACCATTTCACCATCTCATGGGGAGTGTAGATTGATCCCATACTCTCCACACCTTCTCTAGCATTTGTTGTTTTCTGTGTTTTTGAACTTTGCTTTTAATGCTAGGGTAAAGGAATTCAAAACAGGGTAATCAGAAAACAAAAATACCTTTAAATGTACTTTGTATAGAACTTCCAGCTGCTTCCCAGTGTATGCCTGAGGTGTTCCTTTTCTGGCCAAGGACAGAATCAGAAACCTTGCTATCCTTTTTGGAGAATACATATTCCAGAACACTTGATTGTGCTCATGAGTAACACCAAGAGGCAGTGGTAAGTAAGAACAAAGCAAGAGGATACTGAATGACTTAAAATCCAAGAAAAGTGGATGCCAGGATTGTGACCTTTCATATACTTATTCAATCTGTATACTGAGAAAATAATCTGAGAAGCTGGATTATATGAAGAAAGTACATGGCATCAAGATAGGAGGAAGACTCATTAACAACCTGCAATATGTAGGTGATACAACCTTACTTCCTGGAAATAAAGAGGACTTAAAATATTTACTGATAAAAATCAAACACCAGAGTCTTCTGTATGGGTTTTACCTCAAACAAAGAAAACAAAAGTCCTCACAACTGGATCAATAAACACCATCATGATAAATGAGGAAACGATTGAAATTGTCAAAGACTTCATTATGCTTCGATCCACAATCAACACTCAAGGAAGCAACAGTCAAGAAATCATACAATATATTGCATTAGGCAAATCTGCTGCACAAGACCTCTTTAAATTGATCCACAGCAAAGATATCAGTTTGAGGACTAAGGTGTGCCTAACTAGGTCATGATATTTTCAACTGCCTCATATGCATGTGAGAGTTGGACAATGAATCAGAAAGGCTGTAGAATAGTTGATGCATTTGAACTATGGTATTGGAGGAGAATATTGAAAGTCCCATGGACTGCCAGAAGAACAAATACATCTGTGTTAGAAGAAGTACAGCCAGAATGATCCTTAGAAACCAGGATGGTGAGACTTCGTCTCTCATACTTCAGACATATTATCAGGAAGAACGAGTCCCTGAGGAAGAACATTATGATCAGTAAACTGAAAGGTCAGCAAAAAAGGAGAAAACCCCCAACGAGATGAATAGGCCTAGTGGCAGCATCAATGTAACAAAAATTGTGAAAATGGTGCAGGAGTGGGCAATATTTCTTTCTATTGTTCATAAGGTTGCTATGAGTTGGAACAGACTCAAAAACATCTAACAACAATAGCATCATTTATTGGAGGGGCCCTGGTGCCATGGAGTACTGGTGTGGCACTATAGGATAAACACTGGACCACAAGGTCGGTTTGAATTGCAAGGTCAGCGATTCAAACTCACCAGTCACTCCTGAGAAACCTTGGATAGGGTCACTATGAGTTAGAACTGACTCGACAGCACTTAACAATAACTGGTGACATAGTGTGTTACATGTTGCACTGCTAACTTCAAGGTCAGGAATTTGAATTAGCAGCCACTCTTCAGGAGAAAGATGAGGTTTTCTGCTCCTGTAAAACTTTATAGCCTTGGGAGCCTTATATGACCACTACCACCACCAATGACTAATGACCATCACCATTAATTTCTTCATGTTTGTTGGCCACCTGAGTGTGTTCTTTGGTGAAATGTCTGTTCATGCCCTCTACCCATTTTTAAATTGTATTATTTGACTTATTGAGGTATTGAAGTGTCATATCAAATTTAAAGAGTAGTCCCAAACCTTTTTCCCTGTCTGTGGGTTCTTTTTTTTTTAAGGTTTTATTGTGGATTGAGTGAAAGTTTACAGGGCATATCATCAGTTCTACATCCAACAAATCATACACCTTGTTTCATTACAATGATTATAATCCCCTCCGTGTACCATCAGTTAACAGTATTTCACTCTATCCACTTTAGCTTTAAACACAAACAAACAAAAAAAAAATACCACTCAGGCATACATAATAATTTACATCTCCAAAGGGCACATTTTGTAACTCTGACTCCTGCCCACCAGCTCTTAGTCCTTCTCTTCTTAGTCCATGAATCAAGAGTCCTCAGCTGCTCCCCTTCTCCATGCCCTCATCTCTGCCTCCATCTCTGGCCCTGCTGCTTCTCTGGATAAGGTCCTGCATTCGGCTTGTGCGCTTCTCTCTTGATGGTCCTAGGGTCCTCTGTTTCTGGACTGTAAGATTGATTAACCACTCCCCTTTTTTTGTTACAAAACTTCTACCTTTACAATTGTGACAGTCGCATTCAGTCAGAACAATTATTCACTATTGAATCTTATGAATCTTATTCCCATCTCTTTTTACCAGACCCATCTAGACAAGATGACAGTTATTCAGTGGGGACTCTTTCTTTCCCCCCATACTCTTAAGCTAAACTCCCTCTTGAAACCTTGTAAGCCAGTCACTTTGTGCCTTTATTGCCCCTCATTTTAGGTAGCCAATGTCTAAGTTGCCCGTCCCTATCTACCCTGTGTACAGAGGGGCTAGCATTGATACTTGATGTAAAGACTCTCCCTCTCTGTTGGTATTCAGAGTAACTATCTCTCTGAGTATAAGTCAGGTTCATCAAATTGAAACAATTTACCCTTGTTTTCCTTTATGCAAAAAAAAAAAAAAAATTTATTATTATTTTTTTCCCCAATCTTCCTCTAGTAGAGTTCTGATTATCAAGGTTAGGTCAAAAGGGTACTGTATGCAAGTTTGGGTGTTCTTGTGCATCTCCCTCACTTCATATTACCTGGATGCTTCACTCTCAGCTCTAGCCCTCTGTGGCTAAGTCCTTGTCCATGGGCTCAAGTGTCCTCAGGTCTCACACACTTTGGACCAACCAGCCCTTCCTCTTCTCTCTCTCATCTCCAGGTCAACGGATTCAATGGATTGGGGTTGAACTCAGCCCATTTCTTCATTGATGTCTTTCTGCCTCTTCCACTCAC
>NW_006408646.1:8631564-8632705 GCF_000296735.1 Chrysochloris asiatica
TAGTTGTCTGTTCTCGTTGGTTCTCAGTCCACAGAACTTCCTTTAGGATGTTTTTCATAGCAGGGTTGGCTTTGTCAAAATCCCTTAGCTTCTGTTTATCCTGGAATGTTTTGATTACACCATCGTATTTGATTGACAGCTTTGCTGGGTAGAGGATTCTTGCTTGGCAGTTTTTTTTCTTTCAGGGTTTTATATATGTCTCCTCATTGCCTTCTTGCCTGCATGGCTTCTGTTGAGAAATCCAAGCTTAATCTGATTTGCTTGCCTTTGTATGTTACACTTCTCTTTGCCCTAGATGCTTTCAAGATCCTGTCCTTATCTTTGATTTTGGAGAGTTTGATTATTATATGTCTTGGTCATTGTCTTTTAAGGTCTATCCATCCTGGGGTTCATTGAGTTTCTTGAATGCTTATATTTCACTTTTCATGATGTTAGGAAAATTTTCTTCCAGAAGCTCTTCAACTATCTCCTCTGTGGATTTGTGTGATTGTTCCTGTTCCGGAATGCCAATAATTCATAAGTTATTCCTCTTCATGTTGTCCAACATGAATCTTAGGCCTTCTTCAGATTTGTTTATCCTTTTTAGTGTTTGGTCTTCTATCTTAGTAGTGTTGAGAGATTTATCTTCTAGCTCACTAATTCTGACTTCTATCTCTTCAATTCTCCTCCTTTGTCCTTTCAGTGTATTGTTTATTTCTGATATTCTATTATTAAGAGTTTGGACCTCTTTATGTGGGTTTTAAATTGTTTCCAATGCTGTATCTATCTTATTTGATTGTTCCTACAGTGCTCTCCTGACTTCTTCATTATTTTTTTCAACTCCATTATATAGTGTTTTTTTGTGATTTTTTAAAATCTTTTATTGTGAATTATGTGATAGTTTACATGGGAGAATATTAGTTTTACACTCATCCTATCATATATCATTTCATTGCCATGGTAACAATTCCCTCCAAGCATCATCAACCAACCAAAAGGTATACACTATAAGCCTGCCCTCCGATCATCAGCACACAGCCCCTCTCCCTCTCTGGGTCTAAAGTTCCCAACTGCTCCATCTCTCTATGTCATCACCTCTGCCTCCATCTCAGGCATCGCTGCTTCTGTGTGTAGGGTCCCGCTCTCTGCTCTTCTCCCTTGA
>NW_006408646.1:8633403-8648661 GCF_000296735.1 Chrysochloris asiatica
TTGATACATTTTATAATCATTTTTCTGAATTCCTTCTCAGGCACTTCCAAAGCCTGCCCATCTTCTAGAATGGAATGTAGGTCTACTTCCAGCTCATTTGCCTCAGCCACTTTATCTCATTTCTGGACATGTGCAGATATGGTCATCTGTTTCTGTTTTTTGGGCATATTCAAGAGTTATCTGTGGCCTTAATAGTTAGATGGGTGTGTATTTTGTTATTTTTTATGCTTTCTGATTGCCTCCAGGTAGATGTGATCAGGAAACAGGCTTCCCTTTTCATTCTTCTTCTTGAGAACGTTCAAGATGCCACTGTTGGTCATTTTGACATAACTTAGGATTTAATTTTCGGCCTATTTCCTTTTTCGTCTGTCTGTCCCGCTCCACAAACCCCATTCCGGCCCTTTTTCTAGTTATAAACAGTTCAGGGCTAGCTGTAGCCGTTTGGTTTTAAGTGGAAACTGTCTCTTTAAATTTTGTGGAGATCTGTGCGCATGCGTAGTAGAACCCTCCGAGGGTGGGGCTGGGGTGTCCAGTAGCTCAGGCCCCGCTATAGTCACCAGAATGGAAGTGTGCAGACAGGAAGGGACCAGTGAACAGATACCAAAAGAAAAGAATGTCCACACCTTTATCTCTGCGCTTCTGTCAGGCGTGTGTGGCTGCTCTGATTCTTCTCCCGCTTGGTCTCACCCAAGATGGCGGCTCCTAGAGTAGCTTACTGTCTTGAATTAAAAAGCAATGGATTTCTTGCTTCTGCTACAAATTCCCCTAATTGTAAGTCTTCCAACCTTCTAAATATTCCTTTATATATGGTTCAGAGTTCTGGGACCATCCCCTGAGCCTGCTTGGTCCTGTATTCTGTGTTGTTGCTGACAGAGCTCTTTAGTGCACTTCCACCCGATCCACCATCTTGTTTGTTTTCCTATTGATAAAATCCTTTGATGCACATGTCTAATTTTTAAGAGGTCCCAGTCATCTATTTTGTCTTCGCCTGTTTGTGTATTTTCAGTTATGTTTGATAGTATGTTTGTACCATATGTCAGAGCCCCTAAGTTTGTCCCTGTTTTTTCACTGATGATCTTTATACTTATGGGCTTTACATTTAGATCTTTAACCCTTATTGATTTCATTTTTGTGTATGGTGTGAAGCATGGGTCTTGTTTTATTTCTCTGCAAATGGACCACCAGTTTTGCCAGCACCATTTGTTGAAGAGACTATCTGTTCCCCATATATTGTGTTTTGGTGCTCTGTTGAAGATCAATTGACCTTAGGTAGGCAGATTTGCTTCTGGGTTCTTAGTTCTGTTCCATTGACCTATGTATCTTTCATTGTGCCAGGACCAGGCTGTTTTTGGTTTATTTGTTTGTTTGTTTTTTGGTGTTGACAAATAGAAATTTATTCTCTCATAGTTTAGGAGGCTAGGAGTACAAATTCAGAGCAATAGCTCACCTTTTAGTATCAGTAGGCCCAGCATTCCTTTGTGTTCTCTTTGTGTCTTAGCATCTTTCTTCCTGTGGATCTAACAGCTTGACAGTACAGGGATCCCAGATCCAAAGGATACACGCCAATCCCAGCTCTTGTTTCTTGGTGGTAGTTGGCCCTAGTCTCTCTGCTCAGTTCTCTCTCCTTATATATCTTAAATGAGATTGGCTCAAGATACAACCTAAGAAATATCACCATAGAAAGCTTGTAAGTCCATCTTCTGCCTATAACTGATTAGAATACCTAAAATGGGACTACAACATGCCCAGTGAAGAAGGCTTCCTGTGGCGCCTCTGCATTACATAAGAGTATAGGTGGAATCATGAACAGCATGCAGAATCTTCAGAGGTGGGAAATTTTCACTTAAAATTTGGGCAGGCAGACCAGTCTGGAACAGCTAGAAGAACAGAAGATACTTCTGGAAAGCAAGACCAACAGGAAAACTACAAAACAATAATGACAGTTCGACTGATTACTACAAGAACAAGCAAGTTGCTCGCCCAGGAGACATCAAGGCAAGTGGTGAGATCCCCTCAGAGCAAACCAAGGATAAGACTCAGTGGGAATACATGCTGATTGATGACCATGTTCATCACCGATAAGGGGAAGTGGGGCAAAGACAGCAATGAAGCTGTGAGCAAAGCCCTCTAACATTCAATAGACTCCTCTGAACCCAGAGGGAGACCTGGTTGGTCATCAGTGTGGCAAGACCTGGGGACTCTTGCTCCCAGAGTCAGTGACATAGCTACAGAGGACTAGAGTGGAGAGTGAGGCATCTAGCTGATAAGAAGAGAGGGCATATGTCCAAGAACACCCACAAATACAAATAATATCCACTTGATCTGGCTTCAATGACTGGATGATCAGAGCTCAACTAGAAAAAGAAAGAAGAGGAAAATAAAAGTAATCTGATACAATTTGATGAACTTGACCTACACCTATGGATGCAGTAGCTCAAAAGAGGGAACAAATCTTTACAACAAAGATCACTCCCCCTTCCATTCACAGAGTAGACAGGGATGGGCAACTTGGACATTGGCTATCCAAAATGAGAGGGGAGGGCGCAACAAAGGCAAGAAGTGACTGGCTTACAAGCTTTCAAGAGGGAACCTAGATCCAGAGGGCATGGAGGAAGATAGAATTTCCACTGAGTAGTATCCAATCTGTCTAGATGGGGCTGATGAAAGGAAATGTGGATGGGTCTCTTGTGATACAATAGTGAATAATTGTTATCAGGACTGACTGTGAGGGTTGGAAATGTAAAGGTAGACATTTTGTAGCAAGGAGGGAAGTGATTAACTTTTCAGTCTAGGAACAGAGGTCCCTGGGACCATCAAGGGAGAAGATTGGACAGCAGGACCCTACCCAGAGAAGCAGCAATGCCAGAGATGGAGGCAGAGATGATGATGTGGAGAGATAAAGCAGCTGGGGACTTTATGCCCAGAGAGAGAGGGGCTGTGTGCTGACAACCGGGGGGCTGCGCTGATGATGAATGGAGGGGATTGTAACCATGGCAATGGAACTATATACAATAGGATGAATGTAAAACTAATGTTCTCCCATGTAAACTATCACATAATTCACAATAAAACATTAAAAAAAAAAAAAGATACAACCTAATCCTGTAGATGGCATGCAACCTCATTAACATCACGTTGTTGCTAGGTGTCATTTATAGTGACCCTATTCACAACAGAATGAAACAATGCCCAGTCCGGTGTGTCAATGTCACAATCATTGTTATGTTTGATGCTGTCACTGTGCGAATTCTTCTCATTGGGTGTCTTCCTCTTTTTCTCCAACTGTCCACTTTACCAAGCAGGATATCCTTGCAATACGTCATTTGATTTCTTGACTGCTGCTTCCATGAGTGTTGATGGTTTATTGGAGAAAAATGAAGTCATTGACAACTTCATTTTTTTTCTCCATTCATATGGATTGTTGATTGATCCAGTGGTAACAATTTTTGTTTTCTTACATTGAGGTGAAACCCATATCGAGGACTGTGGTGTTTCATCAATAAGTATTTTAAGTCCTCTTGGCTTTCAACAAAAATTGTATCATCTGCATATCGTAGGCTGTTATTGAGTCTTCCTCCAATCCTAATGCCACATTTTTCTTCATGTAGTCCAGCTTCTAGGATTATCTGCTTAGCATACAGATTGAATAAGTATGGTGAAAGAATATAGCCCTGGTGTACACCTTTCTTAATTTTAAAACATTTGGTATTCCCTTGTTCAGTTCAAACAACTCCCTCTTGGTCCATGTATAGATTCCTCATGAGCAAAATTAAGTGTTCTGGAATACTCATTCTCCATAACATTGTTCATAGCTTGTCCAACGTTGTCCATGATCTATATAATCGAAAGTCTTTGTGTAGTCAATAGAGCACAGGTAAACATCTTTCTGTTATTCTCTGCTTTCAACCAAAATCCATCTGATGTCAGCAATGATATCCCTCATTCCACATCTCTTTCTGAAACTGGCTTACATCTCTGGAAGTTTTCTGTCAATGTATGGTTGCAGCCATTTTTTTATTGTTATTAGGTGGAATCAAGTCAGTACTGACTCATAGTGACCCCATGCACAACATAACGAAACACTGCCCAGTCCTGGTCCAACCTCACAATTGTTGCCATGCTTGAGACCATTGATGCTGCCACTTTGCCAATCCATTTCACTGGGGATCTTCCTCTTTTTCTCTGACCCTCCACCTTACCAAACATGATATCCTTCTCCAGTGACTGGTCCTTCCTGACAATATGTCCGAAGTACGAAACACGAAGTTTGGCCATCCTGGCCTCCAAGGAGCACCCTGGCTGCACTTCTTCCAACACAGATCTGTTTGTTCTTTTGGCAGCACATGGCACTTTCAGTATTCTCCTCCAACACCATAACTCAAAAGCATCAATTCTTCTACAATTTTCCTTATTCACTGTCCAACTTTCACATCCATGTTACGTTATTGAAAATACCATGGCTTGGGTCAGGCTGACTTTAGTTCTAAAACTGACATCTTTGCTCTTCAACAATTTAAAGACGTCTTGTGCAGCAGACTTGCCTAATGCAATACATCCTTTGATTTCTTGACTGCTGCTTCCATGAGTGTTGATGGTTGATACAAAAAGAATGAAGTCCTTGACAACTTCAGTCTTTTCTCTATTGATAAGAATGTTGTTTATTGGTCCAGTGGTGAGGATTTTTGTATTCTTTACATTGAGATGCAATCCATACTGAAGGCTGTGCTCTCTGATCTTCATCAGTAAATATTTTAAGTCCTCTTCACTTTCAGCAAGCAAGGTTGTATCATCTGCATATTGCAAGTTGTTAATGAGTCTTCCTCCAATGCTGATGCTACATTTTTCTTCATATAACCTAGCTTCTTGGATTATTTGCTCAGCATACAGGTTGAATAAGTATAGTGAAAGAATACAACCCTGTCACACACCTTTTCTAATTTTAAACCTTTCAGTGTTTCCATGTTCTGTTTAAACAACTGCCTCTTGGTCCATGTACAGATTCCATATGAGCACAATTTAGTGTTCCCAAATACTCATACTTCACAATGTTGTCCATAGCTTGTCATGATCCACAGCTTCGAAAACTTTTGTGTAGTCAGTAAAGCACAGGTACTTTTTCTGGTATTCTCTGCTTTCAGCCAAGATCCATTGGACATGCGATATTAAAGGTATCGTCTGTTTCCCGCATTCCGTTGGGTCACCTCACCTCTCTTGGAATGGGCACAAATATAGATCTCTTATAGTCAGTTGGTCAAATAGTGGTCTTCCAATTTTTTTGGCATAGATGAGTGAGTGCCTCCAGTGCTACATCAGTTTGTTAAAGATTTCAATTTGTATTCCATCAATATCTGGTGCCTTGTTCTTTACCAATGCCTTCAATGAACCTAGGACTTCTTTCGGTATTATTGGCTCTTGATAATATGCTCCTTTTTTTTTTCCCTTTAAGTTTTTATTGTGAATAGAGTTTACAGGGCAGATTATCAGATTTTCATTCAACAAATCATACAACTTGTTTCATCACAATGATTATAACCCCCTCCATGTACCATCAGTTAACAGTATTTCTCACTATTCATTTTAACTTTTTTTTTAAAACACTCAGGCATATGTAATAATTTACACCACCAAAGGGCACATTCTGTCAGTTTGCCTCATGGCTACTATCTCTTAGTCCCTCTCCTCCCATGAAGCTAGAATCATCAGTCACTCCCCCTCTCCATGTCCCCACCTCTGCCTCCATATCTGGTGTCACTGCTTCTCTGGGTAAGGTCCTGCATTCCGCTTGTGCTCTTCTCCCTTGATGTCCTAGGGTCCTTTGTTTCCGGACTGTAAGATTAACTGCTCCCCCATTTTTGTTACAAAACTTCTACCTTTACAATTGTGACAGTTGCAATTAGTCATGATAATAATTACTCAGTATTGAATCATAGGAATCTTATCCCCATCTCTTTCAACCCGACCCATCTAGACTAGATGAAAACTATTCAGTGGGGATGCTTTCTTCTCCCTGACATTCTTAAGCTAAACTCCCTCTTGAAACCTTTTAAGCCAGTCACTTTGTGCCTTTATCGTCCCCTCATTTTAGGTAGCCCATGTGTAAGTTGCCCGTCCCTATCTACCCTTTGTACAGAGGGGATAGCATTGATACTTGGTGTGAAGAATCCTTCCTTCTCTGTTGGTAGAGTTACTGCCTCCATGAGTATAGGTCACGTTTATCAAATTGTAGCAATTTACTATCGTTTCCTTTACCAAAAAAAAATTTATCTTCCCTAGTCAAGTTCTGATTATCAAACCATCAAGGCTAGGCCAAATGGATACTATCTGCAAGTTTTGGCATTCTTGTGCATCGCCCCTCACTTCATATCAGCTGGATGCTTCACTCTCAGTTCTAGCCCTCTGTGGCTATGTCCTTGTCCATAGGCTCAGGTGTCCCCAGGTCTCACCACACTTTGGACCAACCAGCTCTTCCTCTTCTCTCTCTCAATGGACCATGGTTGAACTCAGCCCATTTCTTCATTGCTGCCTTTCCCCCTCTGCCACTCACCAGTAGACCAATGTGATAGCCAGCAAGATTACATGCCTGCTCATGTGGTCCCTTTGAGTTTCAGTCTTAGAGGGGTGTTTGTCCTAGGAACTTGATTGCTTGCCTTGATGGCTTCCAGGTGAACAGCTTGCTTATTCTTGTAGTAGCCAGTCATACTGACATTTTTATTTTGAGTTTTTCCTGATGATATTTCTTTGAACATGTAACTTCTGTCACTCTAGCTGTTGCAGGCTGGTCTGCTTTTCCTTTCTAGTTGGAATGTCCAACCTCATAAGGTTGTGAATGGGACTCAGGATTCCACCTAAGGTCCTATACTCTGAAAAGTCTTTGCAAAAGGCCTAGTTCACTGGGCAAGTTCTAAAACCCCTTTTAGGTATTCTCATCAGTTATAGGCTGAAGATGGGCTTACAGATTTTCTGTAATCATGTTTCCCGACTTTCCTTTCTATCCCACTCAAGTGTCTATTTTACAATAGTAGGCAAGGGAAACCAATATTCATAAGATGGTCAAGCATCTTAGTATTATTTCTCCTCTTCAAACTATGCCTTGATCCCTGTTTCACAGATCCCTGTTGTTCCAAGGTTGAACATGCATCACTATTTACCTCAGTCCTATTTAGCTCATGCAAACCTGTCTAAGCGTTCCCCTGTCTACCTTGTTCTTCCATCTCCTCCCCCTTCTTGTATTGCCCTCCCCAACACCCAAACTATGATGTGTCTGTCCTGACCCTGTGCTCTACCATCACCACCCTCCACCTCCCCGTTAATTCTTAAATTATTCCTCTTCATGTTGTCCAACATGAAACTTAGGCCTTCTTCAGATATTTTTATCCTTTTTCCTACTTTTTCTTCTATCTTAGTAATATTGAGAGATTTATCTTCCAGTTCATTCATTCTGGCTTCCATCTCTTCAATTCTACTCATTTGCCCTTTCAGTGTATTGTCCATTTCTGATATTCTATTATTAATCATTTGGACCTCTTTATGTAAGTTTTGAATTGTTTCCAATGTGGTATCTATCTAATTCGATTGTTCCTGTAGTGCTTTCCTGACTTCTTCCTTTTTTTTGTCAACTGCATTGTAAAGTATTTTGCTACATTTTATAATAATTTTTCTGAATTCCTTCTCAGACATTTCCAAAGTCTTCCCATCTTCCAGTATGGAGTGTAGGTCTACCTCCAGCTCATTTGTCTCTGTCACTTTAACTTGTTTCTGGACATGTGCTGATATGGTGGTCTGATTCTATTTTGGGGGCATATTCAGTAGTTAGCTGTGGCCTTAATACTTTCATGGGTATGTGTTTTGGTATTTTTTATGCTCTCTGATTGCCTCCAGGTAGATGTGATCAGCAATGGGCTACCCTTTTCTCTCTTCTTCCTGAGAAATTTCAAGATGCCAATGTTGGTCATTATGATGTTACTCAGGATTTAATTTTCAGCCTGTTTCCTTTTTAGTTTGCATGCCCCACTCCACAATCCCCATTCAGGCCTTTTTCCTATTGATAAACAGTTCAGGGCCAGCTGTGGCCGTTTTGCGCTGCCATTTGGCTTTAAGTGGAAACTGTCCCTTTAAATTTTGAGGAGCTCTGCGCGTATGCGTAATAGAATCTTCCGGGGGGTGGGGTATCCACTCACTCAGGCACCCCCTCTAGTCACCAGAATGGAGGTGTGCAGACAGCAGGAGACCAATGAACAGCTAGAAAAAAAGAATGTCAACACCTTTATCTCTGCGGTTCTGTCAGGCGTCCGTGGCTGCTTTGCTCCTTCTCCCATTCCGTCTCACCCAAAATGGGCGCTCCAGAGCAGCTGAGCGCCTTGGATTAGAAAGCACTGGATTTCTTGCTTCTGCTACAAATTCCACTGGCTGTAAGTCTTCTAACTTTCTAAATATTACTTTATATGTGGTTCAGAGTTCTGGGACCATCCCCTGAGCCTGCTTGGTCCGGTATTCTGGGTTGTTGCTGATGGAGCTCACTGCATCTCTACCCTCTTCACCATCTTGTTTGTTCTCCAGTACCAGGCTTTTTTGATTACTGTGGCTGTGTAGTAAGTTTTTTATATCAGGAAGTGAGAATATACCATAAGTATGGTATATTCCTCCATTTTTGGAGATCTCTTTTGGTTTCTTGTAGTAGTTTTTTGTAAATTTCTTTGTGTAGGTCTTTTGTTTCTCTGGCTAGATTTATTTCCAAGTATTTCATCTTTTAGAGTCTGGGTGTGGCCCTGTAGAATAAGCACTGATTCTCAAGGTCAGCTTGGACCACAAAGTTGGTGGTTCAAACTCACCAGCTGCTCCTCGGAAACCCTCTTATAAGGTCGCTGTGAGTTGGAACCAACTTGACAGCACTTAATAATAACATTTCATCTTTTGGCTGGCTATTGTAACTGGTGTTGTTTTCCTGATTTCATTTCCCTTTGTTCATTTTTCATTGGGTTGTCTTTGATTGTAAACTTTTACAAAGCATGTATGTGTGTGTGAGTATTGGATTGGATATTATGTCCTTATCTTATATGTGAGTCCCTAAAATTATCCTTCTTCTTAAATGTACCATTATATCATAAACACATTTCAATATGATATCATAAACATATATTCAATATTAGCAATGGTACTGGAGTTAAATATATTTGTAATGCACTTGCACTTTTTACCTCAAACACTTCTATGGTATTTTATTTTTGTTTTATCTTAGTAACAAAAATTAATTACTTTTATAATTTGGAAAGCAACAGAAAACCCATAAAATCAAGGGTACTTTTCAAGTCATTACATAAACATTAAAAATACAATGAGTGTTATATTTCACTGTCTGAGAGCTTTCCAATGGAAAGAAAGAAATTAAACTGAGCTGATGATTGTACCTTACTCTGAACCACTTTTCTGTTGTTGCATATTTAGGTTGTGCTGCCATTTTTATTTTGCTGTTATAATCCTTTAGGGTGATGTGACCTACCCTAGAAGAGTCAGGGAAGACTTCCTGTAGGAAACCATAGCCAAACTCTGAGCCGGAAAGGAGAAAATCCCAGTGTGTTTCTGGTAACTGGAACTTCCGAGAATGTAATAGCCCAGTGCCAGGTGATTTCCACATCTGGGTGTGCATTAGAATCTTCTGGGGGAGCCTTTGTAACAATGCAGAGTCCAGGGACCCACCCTGGCCTATGGAATTAGAACCCCGTATAATTGCTAGGTTGGAGATAGGAGACAGTGACAAGTTACCTAGGATTCCAGAGGATTGAGCCCAACAGGAACTTGTATATGTGGGGCACTTGGCACTCAGTAGGTACCCAACTCTCATATCAGACATGAGGATTCCTGGTTATCCAATCCCTGGGTTTTGTTCTATTAAAACCACTGGATTGGAAGTCGGACTGTGGGACCCAGGCTGGAAGCTCCATTCTTTGTGACGTTAGTTAAGTCCTTTCCACTCTTGAGGATTCTGTTTCCTCATTTGCAAAGTGAAGGAGTTGAATTAGAGCAAGAGTCTCAAACTCACATGCCACCAGAGACCATGGTGATATGTATGGGCCACTGGTGACTATGGGACTACAGAAGGCCCCATGGCCAAAGGGCAGTCACAGTGAAGGCTAGAGTGAGAATGTGGGTCTAGTGCTGTCAGGTCTTATGATTTTTTTCATGAGAATCCAGAAATCTGGAAATCTTCTATTTTTAAATCATTGACAATGAGCCCAAAATTCTTATTAAACATTGTTTGGCCAAATGAAACAGACCAATGGACTGAAATGGACTCCAGCCTCCAGTTTACTTGGAGAGTGCAACGTATGACCTTCAGCAGTCAGAACACAGAGGGATTTTTAAATGCCTTGTGCCTGCAAGAGCCCTCACTACAGGATCCTCTGAAATAGGGCCCAGGCTCGGGTATTCAGAGTTTTGTCAGGAATTCCTAGAGTTTGTCAGGAACACTCATGGCCCTGCATTGTATTTGATCCACCAGGGGACAAGGACCCTCCATCTGGCTATCCGACAAGTTGTGGTGAATTAGAACTTGAATTCACAGGAAGAAAAATGGACCAAGCCATAGATCTCATCTGATTCAATTCTTCCATTTGACAGCCCCACAGTGGGAAATGGCTGTCCACAACCAGGAAGACCACAACCTCTGTCAAAAGGACAATAGGACAATAGTTATAAATGATCACTGAGGAGCCAGATAGGCTTGGGTTCAAATTCTGGCTCTGCCATTTGCAGGTTCCTAACTTTAGGCCATTTTCTGGATAAATCTGATTGTTCCATAACTCACTTCTGTTTCTGGATTCAACACCTTTACATGCACTATCCTTCTCCTGAAAATTCCATTTTCCCTCCATTTATTCTCTTCTAAAAAAATTCCTGTCCATTGTCCTCTCTCCTACCTGACAGGAGACAGCAACCAGCTACAACTGTACCCCCTGCAAATCCATCCACAGGGCAAAATACAGGATCAGTTCCTATACAATCTGATCAACAATAGACAGCTGTCAACACCAGCCAAAACCACCATAAACCGAGATGCACAAATGGAGAACAGTGTACACACTTCCATTCTGTAACTACAACCACAGAACACATCAACATACAATCATCAATTAAATATAAATATGACAATACCTCAGTGCCCTAGAGACAACTAACAATTTTAGCTCACAAAAAGAAACAAGAGAATGGTTCAAACAAAGGACCAAGATGCAGAGCCAGAAAACATTTTCAAGGAAGAAAAGGTAATGGAACTAACTGAAAACGGATTTAAACAAATGCTATTTAAGTGACTTCACAGGATTTATAGAAAGATCAAGGAAAGCAAAGAGAATACAGACAAAAATTAAGTAGAATTCATAAAAGCACTACAAAAAAAAAAAAACAACAGACAAAATAAATGTAAATTTTAAAACAATACAAAACCTGCAATTAGAAATCCAGAAGATTAATACTAAGGTTTCAGAAATGGGCAATGCATTGAAAGAGCAAAGGAGTAGAGTCAAAGCAATAAGGTTAAATCATGAGCTTGAAGATAAATCTTTCATATTAATATGCTAAAAACATCAGAAAAAATAATGAAAAGTAGGCGGGACTTGATGGTGGATAGGGTAGAGGTGCAGTGAAGTTTGCTGTCAGAAATACCATAGAATACCAGGTGAAGAGGGTTCAGGGCAGAGCTCCAAACTTCTGAACCACATAGGGAGGAATATTTAAATAATTTAAAGGCTTACAGCTAGTGGAACTTGTTGTGGAAGTAAGAAATCACGTATTTTTTAATCTTCCGGGCTCGGATGTCCGGAACCAACAATTTGGGTGAGACCAAACAGCAAGACCAAGCTGGGGAGCAGATACACCATGGAATAACGCTGCGGGAACATCAGAGCAAAAGTGGACAGTACACTTTGTTGGTTTTGCTTTGTTCTGATTTTCTTTGGGGTTTTTTTTGGTATCTGTTCATTGGTCCCCCACTGTTTGCACACCTCCATTCTAGTGACCAGAGGGAGTTCCTGAGAGAGTGGACACCCCTCTGCCACACATGCGCACAGATACTCTCAGCCCAAGAGACAGTTCTGAACTGTTTTTTAATAGGGAAAAGGCCGAATCAAGGGGTGTGGAGAGGCAAAGAGGGTTTAAAAACAAAACAGGCCAAAAATTGAGTTAAATCCTGAGGTACAGAATAACAACCAACAGTGGCATCTTGAAATCTATCAGGCAGCTTTGACAGCAAGAAGCTGAAAGAGGAAATTATAGTCATACTCATATTAGGTTACAGATTTTTTTTTTTTTTTCCTTCTCTCCCTCCTCTCCCTTTTCTGCAGTTATAGACTACAGTATCAAATCTGTTTTTTGTTGTTGTTGTTGTTGTTTTCTTGGTGGTTTTTTGTTTTGTTTGTTTTTTCTTGTTTTTTTTTTGCTGTTGCTGTTTTGCTGTTTTATGCTCCCCTTTTTTTCTTTGGGGAACACTTTCTTTCCCTATATTACCCAATAAGAGATAGCAACTGCTGCCATATAGTCAAGTTACAATCACAGGTACAAAACACCAAAATCCAGGCAAGAACCAATACCAACTGACACACACCAGGGAGACAGACAACACCTATGAAAGTTACTTTGAGTTAACCAATAAGAAGAGTGAAAAGGGAAGCCCACATCCTGCTCACATCTACCTGGAGGCAATCAAAAAGCATAAAAAAAATACCAAAACACACACTGAATTAAGTATTAAGGCCACAGATAAACACTAAATGTGTCCAAGAAGCAAAGCAGATGATCACATCAGCATATGTCCAGAAACAAGATAAAATATCTGAGACAAATGACCTGGACTACATTCTGGAAGGAGAGCAGGCCTTGGAATGCCTGAGAAGGAATTCAGAAAAATGATTATAAAATTTTTCAAAACACTTTACAATGCAGTTGAGAAAATAAGGAAGAAGTCAGTAAAGCGCTCCAGGAACAATCAAATTAGATAGATACAGCATTGGAAACAATTCGAAACCTACATAAAGAGGTCCAAACAATAATAGAATATCAGAAATAGACAATACACTGAAAAGGCAAAGGAGTAGAATAGAAGAGATGGAACGCAGAACTAGTTAGTGGAAGACAAATATCTCAATACCACTAAGATAGAAGAACAAACACAAAAAAGAATTTTAAAATATCTGAAGAAGGTCTAAGAGTCATGTTGGACAGCATGAAAAAGAAGAATTTAAGAATTATCAGCATTCCAGAACAGGAAGAATCACACAAGCCCACAGAGAAAATAGTTGAAGAACTTCTAGAAGAGAATTTTTCTAACATTCTCTAACAAGAAGCTCAATGAACCCCAAGAAGGATAGACCCCAAAAGAAAATCACCGAGACATATCATAATCAAGCTCTCCAAAATCAAAGGTAAAGACAGAATCCTGAAAGCAGCTAGGGAAAAGAGAAGTGTCACATACAAAGATAAGCAAGTCAGATTAAGTTCGGATCTCTCAGCAGAAACCATTCAAGCAAGAAGGCAATGGGGAGATATATATAAAACCTTGAAAGAAAAAAATTGCCAACCAAGAATCCTTTATACAGCAAAGCTATCAATCAAATATGACAGTGTAATCAAAACATTCCAGGATAAACAGAAGCTAAGGGATTTTTACAAAGCCAACCTTGCGCTACAAAACATCCTAAAGGGAGTTCTGTGGACTGAAAACCAACAAGAACAGACAACAACCAGAGATTGACATACATGACAGCACCTCTTAGAATTAAATCAACAGGAGGAAGAGTTGAGAAAAGAACAAAACTATAAGAACAATCTCAGAGAATCTGGGAGGTCAGTCTATGATCAAAACAATTACAATGTAAAAGAAGGTAAACATGTAGGAACAGAGATCCAGATGGTGAGAAGGTCAGGGAGATTACAGGATAAAACAGACTGCACTAAATGGAGGGAAAAGTTAATGGAATATAAAGTAACCTCAAAGAAAATTAACACTTCACAGCATACAAAGAAAATTAACACTTCACAGCATACCGAGAAAATGAAAATCCAAGAAGAACATGGAAACATTAAAACTATGAAGGAACTCACAAGAAAGAACACAAAAAGCATGAACTCAGCAAAGGAAGATACACAGAACAAAGAAAGCAGCAACACCACAAAAAAACAAACATAATGGTAGCAATTAATCTGTACTTATCAGAGTCCTGGTGTGGTACTGTGGGTTGATGTGCCAGACTGCAAAGTCATTTGAACTGCAAGGTCAGCGGTTCAAGCTCACCAGCTGCTCCTTGGAAACCCTATTCAGGGTCGCTATGAGTCGGAATCAACTCGACAACACTTCACAACAACAACAACAATCGATAATTACACTAAATGTAAATGGATTAAATACACCAGTTAAGAGACAGGGAGGGTGGCAGAAATGATAAGAAAACAAGATCCTTCAATATGTTGTCTGCAAGAGACACATCTTACACACAAAGACAAAAACAGATTAAAAGTCAAAGGATGGAAAAAAATATACCAAGCTAATTGCAATCAAAACCAAACAGGAGCGGTAGTACTAATGTCTTATAAAACAACTTTAAGGCAAAAACCAGCATAATCGCTAAAGATAGACATTTTCTCATGATTAAAGGGACAATTGAACAATTGTCCATAATAACCATAATAAATGTCTATGCTCCCAATGAAAGAGTGCCAGAATATATAAAGCAATCTCTAATAGATTTGAAGAAAGAAATAGACAAATCTACAATCATCGTGGGCAATTTTAATACACCACTTTCAAAAATGGATAGAACAACCAGAAATAAACTTGACAACACAGTCAGGCAACTGGACCTTGTAGATGTATACAGAGTATTCAACCCAACAATAGTACAATACACATTCTTTTCCAGTGCACATGGAACATTCTCCAGAATAGACCATGTCTTAGGCCACAAAACAAACCTCCATAAATTTACAAATATCAAAATACTACAAAGCATTTTCTCAGACCACAGTACTATCAAAATAGAAATCAACAGTAGGAAGACCAAGGAAATCAAGTCAAATACATGGAAACTGAAGTGAATAATACCCTTTTGAAAAGTGACTGGGTAGTAGAAGAAATTAAATGTGAGCTCACAAAGTTCTTAGAAACAAATGAGAACGAAAATATAACATACCAAAATCTTTGGGACATGGCGAAAGCAGTGCTGAGAGGACAATTTATTGCAATAAATGCACACATCCAAAGAGAATAAAGAA
>NW_006408646.1:8654574-8655162 GCF_000296735.1 Chrysochloris asiatica
CCTTTTGGTACAGTGACTCTGTGTATTCCTTCCATCTTCTCTTGATGCTTTCTGCATCATTCAGTAATTTGCCCAGAGAATCTTTCAATAACAAACCCTACCCAGAGAAGCAGTGAGGCCTGAGATGGAGGCAGAGAAGATGACGTGAAGAGATGGAGTGGCTGGGGACTTGAGATCCAGAGATGGAAAGGGGCTGTGTGCTGAGGACCGTTGGGGGTGGGGGCCACGCTTGGGTGATCATGCATGGACGGGATGGTAACTATGGCAATAAACTGATGTATGGTAGAATGAATGTAAAACTAATGTTCTCCCATGTAAGCTATCACACAATTCACAATAAAACATTTAGTTAAAAAAAAAAAAGTCGAGGCTTGAATTTTGTCTTCAGTTCCCCCAGCTTGAGAAATGCTGAGCGTGTTCTTTCTTTTTGGTTTTCTTATTCCAGTTATTTGAAGACTTTGTTATATTGTTTGGCTTTACCTTCTCAAGCTGATCTTTGAAGTTTTCTGTTCAGCTCTTGGACCTCCTTATTTCTTCCATTTGCTTCAGCATCTCTACGCTGGAGAGCAAGTTTCAGTGTCTCTTCTG
>NW_006408646.1:8655262-8666977 GCF_000296735.1 Chrysochloris asiatica
AAAAGAAAAGAAATAATAAAGATTAGAGCAGAAATAAATGAGATAGAAAACAGAAAAACTATAGAAAGAATCAACAGCACAAGAAGCTGGTTCTTTGAAAGGATTAACAAAATTGACAGACCATTGGCAAACCTAACAAAAGAAAGGAAAAAGACACAAATAACTCGCATTAGAAACCACATGGGTGATGTCACAATGGAACCAAAGGCAACCAAAAGGATAATAACAGAATACTATGAAGAGTTGTACTCCAACGTATTTGAAAACTTAGAAGAGATGGATACATTTTTAGAAAAATACGACCTACCTAAACTTACACAGAGTGAAATAGAAAACCTGAACAGACCCATAACAAAAGAAGAAGTTGATCAGGTCATCAAAAGACTCCCAACCAAAAGAAGTCCAGGCCCAGATGGTTTCACTGGTGAGTTCTATCAAACATTCAGGGAAGAGCTGTCACCAATTCTACTCAAATATTCCAGAATATAGAGGAGGATGGAAAACTTCCTAATACATTTTATGAAGCAAGCATAACCATCATATCAAAATGTCACTAAGAAAGAAAATTATAGACCAATATCTCTTATGAACATAGATGCAAAAATTCTCAACAAAATCCTAGCCAACAGAATCCAGCAGCACATCAAAAAGTGGGATATCAGGGGTGCAGTAGCTCAAAAGAAGGAACAAATCTTTATAGCAAGGATCATTCCTACCCCTTCCATACACAGAGTAGACAGGGATGGGCAACTTGGACATTGGCTACCCAAAATGGGGGCACTACAAGGGCAAGAAGTGACTGGCTTACAAACTTTCAAGAGGGAGCCTAGATGCAGAGGGCGGGAAAGAAGGTAGAGTCTCCACTGAGTAGTATCCAATCTGTCTGGGCAGGGCTGATGAAAGGAGATGGGGATAGGTCTCTTGTGGTACAATAGTGAATAATTGTTATCAGGACTGACTGAGGGTTGGAAATGTAAAGGTAGATGTTTTGTAGCAAAAGGAGGGAAGTGATTGACTTTACAGTCCAGGAGCGGAGGTCCCTGGGACCATCAAGGGAGAAGAGTAGAGTGTGGGACTCTACCCAGAGAAACAGTGATGCCAGAGATGGAGACAGAGACAATGACATGGAGAGATGGAGCAGCTGGGGACTCTAGATGCAGAGAGGGAGAGGGGCTGTGTGCTGACGACTGGGGAACAGTCTTACAGGGTTTGACCAAAGTCTCAAACCTTTGGTAGGTTGATGATGCATGGAGGGGATTGTTACCATGGCAATGAAATGATTATATGATAGGATGACTGTAAAGCTAATGTTCTCCCATGTAAACTATCACATAATTTACAATAAAACATTAAAAAAATAAAGAATGAAAAATATTTTAAGAAAGCCTAAGAGTTATATGAGACTTCATGAAGAAGAATAACTTATGGGTGGTCAGAATTCTCGAACAGGAAGAGACAATATAAAGCACAGAGAAAATTGTCAAAAAGTTGCTAGAAGAAAACTTCCCTAACATCATGAAAGATGAGAAGATAACCATACAAGAAGCTGAAGGAACCCCAAACAGAATATATCCCAAAAGGAAATCACCAAGACAAATCATAATCAAACTTTCCAAAATTAAAGACAAGGAAAGAATCCTGAGAGCATCGCAGGAAATCAAAGTTACCTACAAAGAAGAATCAATAAGACTAAACTCTAATTTCTCTGCAGAAACCATGCAGGCAAAAAGGCAATGACATGACATACACAAAAATCTAAAAGGAAAAAATTACTTACCAAGAGTCATATACTCAGCAAAGCTGTCCTTCAAATACAACAGCAGAATGACATTTCCAGATAAACAGAAATTAAAGGAATTTGTAATAACTAGACCAACTTCACACACACACACACACACACACACAAAATCCGTACACTTTTCAACACTTGACTCAGATTTCAACTCCTCTCTAAAGACGTTCTTTGATCCATTTATTCACTTATATAAGTAATGTGTTCATAAACAGATTCAAAATTCATCTGGTATGAAGCCTTTCTTGATCTAGCCTTTTATCCCAATATTGTTTTTTACCTCCCACCATTAGACTGTCTCAGTGTTCAGCAAAGAATCCTGTAGAAAAAGGAGAATGGTTATGGAAATTAAGATGCAGCTCGGGGATATTGTACCAAAAACTAACCAAATATGTTGCCACTGGGCTCATTCAGACTCATGGCAACCCATGTGTTACAGAGTAGAATTGCTCCATAGTGTTTTCCTGGTTGTAAAGTTTATGAAGCAGATCACCACAACTTCCTTCTGAAATAGCCACTGGGTGTGTTCAAACCACCCACCTTTAGGTTAGTAGTGTAGTGTAAACCATCTGTGCCACCATGTACAATGTCAGCAGGCATAGTGAGGAGAAGGACACTTTGGGGACTAAGTAAGTCCTTTGTTTCCTCTCATGCAATGGATGAGACACTCAGCATTTCTGATCTGAATGGGGTGTAGAACATGTCCCCTACTCAATCCAATGACATGTTGTCATTCCAGCCACATAGAAAGACTGACCCTCTTTTCAAACACCTAAGAGAACACTAACTGGCTGGGTTTTGACCTGGTGTCAGGTAAGATCCAGTGAGCTGTGTCAAGATCCAAACAGCAGGGTCACATGATAGACATGGGACATGCAGTCTCTTGCTCCTTCTTTGCCTTCACAAGTGGGCTTTCTCTGTCTATCCAGGTGCATGGCAGAAGATGACTACACCATGGACCCAAAATTTTGTTATTTCCTTCATCTCAGCCACATAGAAATGGGCTGTAACTGCTGAGTCCCAATGCTAAATGCCTTGGAGAAAGAATTGGATGAGCTCAACAAGAATCCCTTTCTACCCTGGTGCTATTACCTGTTATCAGGTGAAGGAGTAGGCTCCTGTCCTATGAAATGACCAACCTGGCACACTCTATGGGGGAGAAGGTAGTTTTCAGAAGCACTCAGATAGTTATGAACTGGTCAGATACCCCCCAAGATGGGGACTCTTCCTGACACGGTAACATTATGTCATGGCTACTGCTTGAACCGCTGTCAAAAGTGAAGGTCTAGCTTCATTATTTTCCACCAGAGTTCCTGAAAACCTGGAATGTCTTTTCTTTTTTTTAAGGGCAGCAGGATTAGAAACATTTGCAGACATGGGTTAGTATAATGCAGTCAATATATCGAGCAAGACATGGTACCAACTCTGCCTTTTCATCATCAGTCAAGTTCATGGAGAAATATGTTTTTTCAGACACATCCTGCTCTGGAAATTCCATCTGACTGCATTAGGAGGCACTAGATTGCAGGAATTCTTCTGAGAGTTGAAATCACAGGAACTAATAATACACTTGATCTCCTTGCTCTCAATCATCATTTTTGAAAACATTATAAAGACCATTGACAGGTGTGAAATTAAAATTTGGTTAGGATTTCCCACAAAGCCACAGAGGTGAAAAGATCAGTCATTGTTAAGGAGTCGAATCTGGATTAGACACATGCATGATGTTCTCTGGTACCTGCTTTGGGCACTTTGTGTTGTTCATGGTTCAGCTGCAGACATGAGAACACACCCAATGTGGGAGATTGACCCATCCAGGTATGACTCTCGACTGTTCCATTTCTAGCAGGATCGCTGTAGATAGCTTGCCTCTTTTCTCTAAGGTTCCCAATGTACCAAATCACCAACCACATTTCCTGACTCAGGGAAGTGTCCTATAAGTATTTGAATGAGAGTTGAACTCTAGGAGTATATCCAATGAATCAGAAATTGTTAATGGAGGGAAAAGTGTACGTGATATGGTGTTGTTGTTAAGTGCTGAAGAGTTGCCTCCGACTCACAGTGACCCTATGTACAACAGAACAAAACACTGCCATCCTCACAATTGTTGAGCCCATTGCTGCTGTCACTATGCCAACACATCTCGTTGGGGGTCTTACTCTTTTTTGATGACTTTACCAAGCATAGTATCCTTCTTCAAGGACTGTTCCCTCCTGATGATATATCCGAAGCATGAGAGACAAAGTCTCATCATCCTGACTTCTAAGGAGCATTCTGGCTATACTTCCTCCAACACATAGTTGTTTGTTCTTCTGGGAGTCCATGGTATTTTCAATATTCTTCTCTAATGCATCATTCTTCTACAATCTTCCTTATTCATTGTCCAACTTGTACATGCTTATTGTTGTTGTTAAGTGTCATTGAGTCGGTTTTGATTCATAGAAACCCTGTACAGGGTTTCCAAGGAGCAGCTGGTGAGACTGAACCACCAACCTTGCAGTTCAAACAGCTTTGCAGTCTGGTGCATTAACCCACAGCACCACACCAGGACTTCACATTAGGCTATTGAAAATACCATGGCTTGGGTCAGACACACCTTAGGCCTCAAACTAATATCTTTGCTTTTGAACACATTAAAGAGTTTTTGCTTAGCAGATTTGCCTAATGCAGTACATCATTTGGTTTCTTGGCTGCTGCTTCCATGACTATTGATTATAGACCAAAATGAAGTCTTTGACAACTTCAATCTTCTCTCCATTTATCATGATATTACTTATTGGTTCAGTTATGAAGATATTTGTTTTCTTTACATGAAGGTACAGTGCATAATGAACAAAGACTGTGGTCTTTGATCTCCATCAATATTTTAAGACCTCTTTGCTTTCAGCAAACAAGATTGTATCATCTGCATATCTTAAATTGTTAATGAGTCTTCCTCCAATCCTGATGACATACTCTTCTTCAAATAATCCAGCTTCTCGAAATATGTGCTCAGCATACAGATTGAATAAGTATGGTGAAAGAATACAGCCCCGGCACACATTTTTCCTGATTTTAAACCACTCAGTCTGCCCTTATTCTGTTTGAATTACTGCCTTTTGTTCTATGTACAGGTTCCTCGTGAGCACAATCAAGTGTTCTGGAATATCCATTCTTCACAATGTTATCCATAACTTGCCATGATTCACACAGTTGAAAGCCTTTGTATAGTCAATAAAGCAGGGGTAAACATCTTTCTGGTATATGCTTTGCTTTCAGACAAGATCAGCCTGATATCAGCAATGATATCCTTAATTTCACATCCTCTTCTAAATCTGGTTAGAGTTTCTGGCAGTTCCCTGTCAATGTACTATTGCAGTTATTTTAAATTATCTCCAGCACAATTTTGCTTGCATGTGATATTAATGATATTGTTCAGTGATTTCTGGATTTGTTGGATCACCGCTCTTTGGAATGGGCAAAACTTTGGATTTCTTCTAATGGCTTGGCCAGGCAGCTGCCTTCCAAATTTCTTGGCATAGATGAGTGCCTCTAGTACTGCATCAGTTTGTTGGAAGATTGCAATCTGTATTCCATCAATTCCTGGATTGTTTTGCCAATACCTTCAGTGCAGCTTGGACTTCTTTTTTCAATATCATCAGTTCTTGATCATATGCTACCTTCTGAAGGGGTTGAACATTGACCTTTTTTTTTTTTTTTTTTTTTGGTACAGTGCCTCGTTGCATACCTTCCATTTTCTTTTGATGCTTTTCTGATCATTCAGTATTTTGCCGATGGAGTCATTCAACATTACAAGTAAAAGCTTGAATATTTTCTTCAGTTCTTTCACCCTGAGAAATGTTGAGCGTGTTCTTCCTTTCTGGTTTTCTAACTTCAGGTCTTTGTACATTTCATTATAATACTTGACTTTGTCTTCTTGAGCTGTCCTTGTAACATTTCTGTTCAGCTCTTTTACTCTCTCATTTCTTCCATTTGCCAATTTAGCCTGTCTATGCTGGAGAGTGGAGTACTGGTGTGGCGCTGTGGGTTAATGCAACAAACTGCAAAGCCATTTGAACTGCAAGGTTGGTGGTTCAAGCTCACCAGCCGCTCCTCAGAAACCCTATACAGGGTCTCTATGGGTCGGAACCAACTCAATGGTACTTAACAACAACAACAACATGCTGGAGAGCAAGTTTCAGAGTCTCTTTGACATCCATCTTTGCCTTTTCTTTCTTTCCTGATTTTTAATGACCTTTTGCTTTCTTCCTATATGATGTTCTTGATGTCAGTCTACAGCTCTTGTGGTCTTCAGTCATTGTCTAATGCATCAAATCTGTTCTTGATATGGTCTCTAAATTCAGGTAGGATATGTTCAAGGTTGTATTTTGGCTCTCATATACTTGTTTGAATTTTCTTCAGCTTCAGCGTGAACTTGCATATGAGCAATTAATGGTCTGTTGCAAGTCTGGTCCTGGCTTTGTTTTGGCTGATGATATGAAGCTTTACCACAGTCTCTTCCCACAGATGTAGTCAGTTTGATTTTTGTGTTTTACATCTGGTGATGTCCATGCGTATAGTCATCTTTTATGTTGTTTAAAAAGGTATTTGCAGTGAAGAAGTCATTGTTGTTGTTGAGTGCCGTCAAGTTGGTTCTGACCCATATCAACTCTGTATCAGGTTTCTGAGGAGCAGCTGGTGAACTTGAACTACCAACCTTGCAGTTTAAACACACTTTGCAATCCAGTGCATTAACTCACAGCGCCACACCAGGGCTCCAAAGAAGTCATTGGTTTTGCAAAATTCTATCATGTGATCTCCAGCATCATTTCTATCACCAAGGCCATATTTCCTAACTACTGATCCTTCCTTTTTGCTTTCAACCTTTGCTTTACAATCACAGTAATTATCAATACATCTTGACTGCATGTTTGATCAATTTCAGGCAGAAGAAGTTGATAGAAGTCTTCAATTTCACCATCACCAGCTTTAGTGGTTGTTAAAAAATTTGAATAATAGTGGTATTAACTGCTTTTCCTTGTTGTTGTTGTTGTTGAGTGCTGTTGCGTCGACTCTGACCCATAGCGACCCTGTATAGGGTTTCCAAGGAGCAGTTGTTGAGTTTGAACTGCTGACCTTGTAGTTCAAATGGCTTTGCAGTCTGGCGCATTAACCCACAGTGCCACACATTATCCTATCATGAACAGCATTATATTTCAAGACAGATCATTAAATGTTCATTTTGATGATGAATGCTGTGCATTCCTCTTGAATTTGTCGTTCCTGGGATAGTTAGCCATATGATTGCTAGATTCAAAATGACCAATACCAGTCCATTCCAGGTCACTAATGCCTAGAATATGGATCGATATTTATGCGTTCCATTTCATTTTTAACAACTGCCAATTTTCCTAGATTCGAATACTTTGTACATTCTGTGTTCTGATTATTAATGGATGTTTACAACTGTTTCTCCTCATTTTGAGTTGTACCTCATTAGTAAATGAAGGTCCCAAAACTTTACTCCCTTTGCTCATCATCACTGTGAACTCTACTTTGAGGAGGCACCTCTTCCCTACTCGTATACTGAGTGGCTTCCAACCTGAGGGGCTCATCTTCAGGCACTATATCTGACAATATTCTGGTGCTATTTATAATGGTTTTACTTTCTGGCACTATATCTGCCAATGTTCCATTGCTATTCATTAGGTGTCAGCGACTAAACATTCAGAAGTAGTCTGCCTCTTCTTCTTCCTAGTCTGTCATAGTCTGGAAACTCCACTGAAACCTGTCCACCATGGAAGACCCTGCTGGTATTTAAAATACTGGTGGCATAGCTTCTAGCATCATAGCAACACACAAGACAAACTGACAGAGTGGTAAGCTTGTGATATAGTAAAGCAAAAGAGGGTAGAAAATTGTATCAAGTATGATCCTCGGTTTTGCCTAGAGAGAGAGGGAAAAAAGAGAAAATGTCTGTAAAATACATACATAAATGCCAACAGATAAATTACATGTGATGGCTGTGTGCTGTGGATTCGGTTCCAATACATGGCAACCCTACATAGGGTTTCTGAAACTGTAAATCTTTGCGGGAGCAGAAAGCCTCATCTTTCTTCCATGGAATTGCTGGTAGTTTCTAACTGCTGACCTTGAGGTTAGCAGATCCTTGTAACCACTATGCTATTAGAGCTGTATCTATTACACTATAATTTTTTTTCATATCATAATAGAGCATCATGTATATCCCTTGTGGGGAACATGGTGGTTCTGTTCAGTAAGCACTCGACTGTGAATGACATGGTTGGTGATTCAAGTCTTCCAGCTGCTCTGTAGGAGAAAGATGAGGCTTTCTACTCCCACAAAATGTACAGCTTTAGAAACCCTGTATAGGGCTTGCTATGTGTTGGAATCGACTCCACGGCATTTAATAACAACAATAACATATCTCTCCTGGTAAAATTATATACTTTGTTGTTGTCAGATTCCATTGAGTCAATCTCAGCTCATAGTGACCCATGGAACAGAGTAGAATGGCCCCATAGAACTTTCTTGGTTATACGTTTTACAGTAGCAGATCACCAGTTAACAGCTGAACACTTAACTGCTTGCACTACCGGGGCTTACTCATTCTTTTAAAATAACTATGTAATATTCCATAAGGAGACCCTGGATGGTCCAGATGTTGAAGTTGAAGGTTAAATCCCACCCACTGGAAGATCACACAGTCTTGGAACTTTCCTGTGAAGTAATTCTACTCTGCATACAAAGTTGACTCCAAAGCAGATGAACAACAACAGTAACAACAGCATTCCATACTGTCCACACAATATGAATACTATTATTCCCCCTGCTGATAGGCATTAGTGTTGTTTCTTATTTTCAGTTTTGTTATAAATAAATAACACTGCCATAAACATTCTAGTATTTATAGAGGAAGTATCGACTTGATTCTCCAATTATAGGCTAGACCCTGAGAATGCAGGGTCAAAAGGCATGTATGATTTAAATTGTAATAAATATTGCATCTTGTTTCCCAGACACATTACAATTATTCATCCTCTTACTAGGAATGAATGAGAATGCCCTTTTCCCATATCCTCATTAGTTCTTTACGTCCTGTCTCTATGTTTATCAGTATGATAGGGCAAAATGTTATCTAATAGTTTCTTTAATTGGAATTTCTCTGACCAGTAGATACTATGAACAATTTTTCATATGTTTATTAACCTTGTAAGTTTTCTCTTCTTGGAATTACCTGTTCATTTCCTTTGCCCATTTTGCTGTTAGGTTATTTATCTTTATTCACAGCAATTGTTGTTAGGTGCCATCAAGTTGGTACCAACTCATAGGGACCTTATGCACAGCAGAACAAAACACTGCCTCATCCTGGGCCAACCTCACTACTGTTGCCATGCTTGAGCCCATTGATGCTGCAACTTTGCCAGTCCATCTTGTTGGGGGTCTTCCTCTTTTTCTCTGACCCTTCACCTTACCAAACATGATGTCCTTCTCCAAAGATTGGTCCCTCCTGACAATATGTCTGAAGTATGATCCTCAATTTTGCCTAGAAAAAAAAATAAATGCAATTGATGGAAGCTTTTCTGCATAGTAAAAATAACAAATGTTTATCTTTCATACGTATTGCAAATGTTTTTACCAACTTTTTTTTACTTTGTTTTTAGTGTACAAAAATATTATAGGTTATATTTTGTTTGTTATGTATTTATATATGAGATATGTGTGGAGTCCTCGTGTGGTGCTGTGGGTTAATGTGCTGAACTGCAAAGTTGCTTTGAACCACAAGATTAGTGGTTCAAGCTCACCAGTCACTCCTCGGAAACCCTATATACAGGGTCGCTATAGATCGGAATCGACTCGACAGCACTTAACAACAAGAATGGCATATTTTTTTGTAGTTGAATTTGTCAGTCATTTTCTTTAAGGCCCAAGGTTTTCTGCCTCATTTTGGAAGGTTTCTCTCACCCAAAGTTTTATAAATGGTCCCTATTGTTTTTCCTAGTATTTCTAAATGAGGCCTTTAAAAAGAAAGACTTAATAGTTACAATTTCATGTAAAATGTATAATGCTTATAATAGTATAATTCTACTTACATCCCAATCATTGGCCTTTGGGACAATATTATGGTTACAATAGTTCAGGTTAAGTATCAACTAGGTTGGGCCATGATTCTGGGTAGTTTGGTAGGTATGATGTGTTGTTGTTAAGTGGCATTGAGTTGACTCTAGCTCATAGTGATGCTCCATAGGGTTTCTGAGGAGCAGCTGGTGGGTTTGAATCACCGACTCTGTGACTAGCAGTCCAGTGCTTATCCTATAGCACCACACCACACCCTAGTTACCATGTGTTGTTGTTGTGTAGTGCTTTTAAGTAGGTCCCAACTCATAGCAACCCTGTATAGGGTTTCTGAGGAGCAACTGCTGAGTTTGAATCGCTGGCCTTGCAGTTCAAACTGACCTTGAGGTCTAGTACTTATCCAACAGCATCATATCAGGATCCCTAGTTATAATGTAGTCATCTTCTATTTTGTGATCTGATATAATATAATCACTTCCATGATGAGCTCTACTATGAGCAGTGTGGCCTGCCTTCAATGTTTTTTGTTGTTAAGTGCCATCGAGTCAGTTCCAACCCATAGGGAGCCTGTATAGGGTTTCCAAGGAGCAGCTGGTAAGCTTGAATCACTCACGTTGCAGTTCAAACAGGTTTGCAGTCTGGCACATTAACCCACAGTGCCACATTAGGACTCCCTTCAGTATATATGAACATATGGCAGAACTCTCTGACTTTTTCCTTACTCTGGATCCTGCATCTGGCTTGTCTAACCTCCAGTTCTTGGGACTTGAGTCAGTGGCCTGATGCATTGCCTGTACCATGAACTGCCAGAAGAACAAACAAATCAGTGTTGGAAGAAGTACAGCCTTGGAAGCCAGGATGACAAGACAAAGTCTCATACTTGAGACATATTGTTAGGAGAGATCAATTCCTGGAGAAGGATAACATGCTTGGTAAAGTGGAGAGTCAGCAAAAAAGAGGAAGCTCCCTAATGAGATACATTAGCACGGTGGCAGCAACAATGGGCTGAAGTGTAGCAATAATTGTGAGATTAGCACAGGACTGGGCAGTGTTTCCTTCTATTGTGCATAAGGTTGCTATGAGTCGGCACCAATTCAGTGGCACCTAAAAACAACAGGAGCTGATTAATCCAAATCAGCAGGTTAGGTGGCATGCTGTTAGCTCACAAATCTGCAGAAGCTGGTGAATTGAGTCAAATGATAGACTGCTGGCTCAAGTTCCAAGAATTAGGGGTCAGATGGTGATGAGCCTGATGCAGGTTTCAGAGCAAAGGAGAGAACTTTTCCAGAGCATTTATATGTGCTGGATGCTGACCATATGCTCATCTCTCTTTACTTAAGTAAGGCTATATAGCTGTACAAGGTTGTAAAGGGTTGTTGTTGTTGTTAGGTGCTATCGAGTAGGTCCCAACCCAGAGCGACCTAATGCACAACAGAACGAAACAACTGCCCAACCCTGGGCCAACCTCACTACTGTTGCCACGCTTAAGTCCAATGATGCTGTCACTTGCCCAGTCCATCTTGTTGGGGGTCTTCCTCTTTTTCTCTGACACTCTACCTTACCAAACATAATATCCTTCTCCAGTGACTGATCCCTCCTGACAACATATCTGAAGTATGAGAGATGAAGTTTGGCCATCTTGGCCTCCAAGGAGCACTCTGGCTGCACTTCTTCCAAAATGGATATATTGGTTCTTTTGCCAGTCCATGGCACTTTCAATATTCTCCTCCAACACCATAACTCAAAAGCACCAATTCTTCTACAGTCTTCCTTATTCACTGTCCAGCTTTCACATGCATATGAGGTTATTGAAAATACCATGGCTTGGGTCAGGCGCACCTTAGTCC
>NW_006408646.1:8668890-8676671 GCF_000296735.1 Chrysochloris asiatica
AGTCTGCCCCTGGCCTTGTTTTCACTGATGATATGGAGCTTTTCCATTGCCTCTTTCAGCAGATGTAGTCAATTTGATTTCTATGTATTCCATCTGTTGAGGTCCATGTGTTAGTCGTCTCTTATGCTGTCTAAAGAAGGTATTTGAAATGAACAAATCATTGGTTTTGCAGAATTCTAACATGCGTTCTCCAGCATCATTTGTATCACCAAGGCCATATTTCCCAACTACTGATCCTTCCTCTTTGCTCCCAACCTTTGCATTCCAATCACTAGTAATGATCCACACATCTTGACTGCATGTTTGATCGATTTCAGGTTGAAGAAGTTGGTAGAATTCTTCTATTTCTTCCTCACTGGCTTTAGTGGTTGGTGCATAAATTTGAATAATGGTGGTATTAACTGGTGTTCCCTGTAGGTGCATGGATATTATCCTATCACAGACAGCATTGTACCTCATGACTGATCTGGATATGTTCTTTTTGTAAAGGACAATGCTGGCAAAAGGGCAGTGTGGTACCTTGAAATTAATTGATATGGCTTCTCTTACCCAAATTCTTCTTATTTGCCACCAAATGATTGTTATTGTTGTTAAGTGCCATTGAGTAGGTTCCAACTTCCAGAGACCCTGTATAGGGTTTCTGAGGAGCAGCTGATGAGTTTGAACTGCTGACCTTGTGGTCCAGTGCATATCCTACAGCACTACACGGTGGGACCATGCAAATAGGATGTACAGGACTCTAACATTAGCATTGGTTAGTTTTGCCATCCCACTAGATTGAAAAGGACCCATCTCAGAAATAAGAACAGATGATTCCAGGACCATCAAGAAAGAAGAGCATGAGTAGAGTGTAAGATCCCTACCTAGGAAAGCAGCGACAACAAAGGTGGTGGCATGGAGAGGTAGAGCAGTTGTGGGCTTCTAGGACCATGGACTGAGTAAAGCTGAGTGCCTATGGGCAGAAGGCTGGCTTGTAGAATGTGCCCTTTGGATTTATACAGTGGCTAAAGTTGCTCAGTAACACTTACCCAAGCAGGACAAAGGCCCAAAACAGGAGTGAGGCATGCCTGCAATATAACAACGAGACGTTCCTGATTGGAGAGCTGCTGCCTTCTGAGCTTTTCTGATGCTGAGTTGTTAATTTCTCTAATAAACCCCATAACTGTGAATATTGTTATGAGTTCTGTGTGACCATTGCAATGGATTATCAAACCCAAATGTAAAGTAGAGTATGCTGTGGGATGGATGGTTTGTGTCAGAATAGAATAAAGAAGGCTTTAGGTCAGAGGCATGTCTGACTGCCAAGTCATAGGACTCACTCTTGGGCTGATTTTTTTTTTTAGTGTTTGAACAACATGATGGATATATTTAATGTTGCTGAATTGTACAGGTAAAGAATGTTCAATTGGTAACGATCTAATTACCTATGTATCTTGTTGTTGTTGTTGTTAGGTGCCATTGAGTCAGTACCAACTCATAGTGACCCTATGCACAACAGAATGAAACACTGCCCAGTCCTGGGCCAACCTCACAATTGTTGCCATGCTTGAGCCCATAGATGCTGCCACTCTGCCAATCCATCTTGCCGGGGGTCTTTGTCTTTTTCTCTGACCCTCCACCCTACCAAACATGATATCCTTCTCCAGTGACTGGTCCCTCCTGACAGTAAGTCCAACGTATGAGAGATGAAGTTTGGCCACCCTGACCTCCAGAAAGCACTCTGGCTGCACTTCTTTTGTTGGTTCTGTTGGCAGCCCATAGCACTTTCAGTATTCTCCAACACCATAACTCAAAAGCATCTATTCTTCTAACAACTGTCTTCCTTATTCACTGTCCAGCTTTCGCATGTGTATGAGGTTATTGAAAATACCATGGCTTGGATCAGATGCACAAGCTGACATCTTTGTTTTTCAACACTTTACAAAGGTCTTGCACAGGTGATTTGTGTAATGCAATACGTCATTTGATTTCTTGTCATGGGCTGATTTTGAGTTTGATTTTCCTTCCCCCTTGTGGAGCCACAGGAAGTCAGACATGAGCCCCACATGGTTTTTTGCACCCTTTAGTAAGATGATGACTCAAAATGCTACATCCCACAATTCTTCCTCATTAACCTAATGGGCCAATCTCCATCCCAAATGGGACCATAACCACAGGCACATCATAAAATGGAGGCTATTTACATTAGATCACAAAATAGAGGATGGCGACATTATTACATGACTGCAAAATTTTATGATTGGCACAGTGGTGGCATCAACGGGCTCAAGCATAGCAATGATTGTAAGGTTGGCACAGGACCGGGCAGTGCTTTGTTCCATTGTGCATAAGATTGCTATGAGTTGGTACCAATTCAACAGCACCCTAACTACAACAAGTCAAATTACATAATTACATAACTGTCAAACCATTAAAAATCATAACCCAGTCAAATCAACGCATAGCCTTAACAGGTTCCATACACTTTATTTGCACAGGGGTGATGCTGATCTTCTTTGTATTGTTCCAATTTTAGTATGTTGTTTTTGTTATTAAGTGTCGTTGAGTTGGTTCTGACCCATAGCGACCCTGTATAGGGTTTCCTAGGAGCAGCTTGAACCACCGATCTTGCAGTTCAAATGGCTTTGCAGTCTGATGCATTAACCCACACGCCACACCAAACTGTAGTAGATGCGCTGCCAAAGTGAGCACTATGTACTTAATTTGCATTAGCAGCAAGTTGTCCAGTCCCCTGGTGGGGTGGGGGTGGGGAACTACAAGCACTTCACTATTTGCATAGTTCCACCCAATCATTGTGGGGGAGCCACAAAGCCTATGAATAGAAGGTCCAATTCACTACAATGCATCCTGTATGTAGATGTCTCTTTTTTCCTTTGCTCTTTAGATTTTCTCTTTGAAGATGCAGTGTTAGGACGTGCTCTTTTAAAAAAATGTATCCTTCTTAAGGTTTGCTAAGCTTTTTGACTCTGTAGGATTGTATCTTCTGCCAATTTGGGGAACATTTGGCCCTTATCACTTCATATGGAGTCCTGATGTGGTGCTATGGGTTAATGTGCTAGACTGCAAAGTCAATTTGAACCACAAGATCAGCAGTTGAACTCACCAGCCACTCCTCAGAAACCCTATACAGGGACGACGGCACTAAACAACAACATTACTTCATATAGGAGCGGTGGTTTCATAGTAGTAGTTAAAAGCTTGACTGCTAACTGAAAGATCAGCAGTTCAAACTTACCAGTTACTTCACAGAAGAAAGATGTGGCAGTCTGCTTGAGTAAAAATAGATTACAGCCTTAGAAATCCTATGAGATAGTTCTATTCTGGCCTAGAAGCCTGCTGTTATCTCAGTAGCAGTAGGTTTATATCTTCATATTGTTTTTCTCTGCTGCCCCATTATCTTTTCTCCTCTCCTGAACTCCTCTTACAGGTATGTCACAGTTTAATATTGCCCTATGGGACACTGGGGCTCTCTTCATTTTTATCCCAAACTTTTTTCTCTTTGTTTTAATGTTTTTACAATAAATTAAATTGATTTAACCCTTACTTTATAGTTTTAAATCTTCTATTAAATGCATATAGTGACTATTTCATTCTAGTTACTGTACTTAATCAGTTAATTCCATTTTTCATATGTTCCATTTCTCTGCTGAGATGTTTCCTCATTATACTTATCTTTTCCTTTAAATCCTTTAACATTCTTAATAATAGCTGTGTTAAATCCTTTTCTGCTGATTCCAACACTTAGGTTCTTCTGAAGTCGTCTTCTAATTACCACTCTTTCTCTAGATTTTATGTGCCATCTTCCCACATCTTTTCACATTTAATAATATTCTGCTGTATAATATACATTATGAATTATATTTTACAGGGAGTCTGGATTGTACTGCATTCTTTTCAAGGGTGTTGAATTTTGTTCTGGCAGGTAGTTTAGTTTTGTTATAGCAGACCCTCTTCATCCTATTAGGCTTGGTTTTAAATATTCTTTGGACCGGTCTCTTTGGTTTTGTCTTTAGTTTTAGTGTATGACCCTTACTCTAAGGCTAAATCCTTAATCCAAAGTTAAGTCCTTACTCCTAAAGCTGATTATGATGATGATGAAGAGGGAGACAGTCTCAAATGAAGTCACAAAATGTTCAGTATGTTCACTCTACTCTAGCTGGTCTTGAACTCTAACATTGTCCAGCATGAGCCAACTATGGCATCTCTCTGCTGCTCTCAGCTCTGCATGGGCACCTTCTACAGGACCTCACAAAGTCTCACTCTGTGTACACACAGCCCAGCCTTCAGCCAAAGACTCTGGAGTAATTCCCATGTAAATTTCTGTCCTCTCTCATCTACTTTCTCCCTACTGTATTGCTCCCTTCTTTCCTGTACCCTGATCTTAAAATTATATCTGCTTCAGCCACCCCGGATGCTGATTCTTGTCTCTTCAGTTCAGTAAGACCACCCCTTTGCTTGACTTCAACCTCCCTCCACTGTAGTCAGGAAATCATCTCTAGGCAGAAAGCCACAACAAACATGGGGGTCCTCATATGCCTGTGGCTCAATGCCTGACAATTGCTTATTTTGTCCAATTTTGTATTGCTTAAGTTAGTTTGCTATCATGAAAAATAAAAGCCCTACTTTCTCTTTTTAAAAGATAAGTTTATTGAAATATAATTGATATATAGAAAATTACACTTAATAAAAATATAGTTTGATGAGTTTGGGCTTATGTGTAGTGGTAGTTGTGTGACACTAAGTAGGTTCTAACTCATAACAACCCTGTATAGGGCTTTCTTCTTTGAAAGTTTTTACTGTGAATTGAGTGATAGTTTACATGGGAGAACATTGTTTTTACATTCATCCTATCGTATTTCATTGCAATGATTACAGTACCCTCAGTGCATCATCATTCAATAGTATTTGCTTCTATTCTCTGTTTTTGTTTTTGTTTTTGTTTTTTTAGTACACCAAAATTCTCATTTAAACAACCAAAAGTCCTGGTTGTGGTGCTGTGGGTTAATGCACCAGACCGCAAAGCCATTTGAACTGCAAGGTTGGCAGTTCAAGCTCACCAGCTGCTCCTCGGAAACCCTATACGGAGTTGCTATGGGTCGGAACCAGCACTTAACAACAACAAACAAATAAAGGGCACATTCTGCAGGCCTGCGCCTGAATGCCAACACACAGCTTTTCTCTTTCCATGAGTCCAGAGTCCTCAGCTGCTATCTCTGTGTAGGGTTTTTAAGGCTATAAATCTTTACAGGAGTAGAAAGTCTCATCTCTCTCTCATAGAGTAACTAATAGATTCAAACTACTGACCTTGCAATTATGGGATCATTACTGCAATGAAGATAATGAACGTACACATCACCCCTAAAAGTTTCCTGTAAAGCCATCTGAGTCAGGTGCCTGTGGAAATGATTGGCATTACTTGACAATGTCTTCTATAGTATTAGTCTAAATAGACTTCTCTAGTCTATTAGTCTATATGAATCTAAAGAGAGGCCTTCTCTCTCTTCTTGGGGAAATTGTAGTACTGTATATTAAGTTTTTCTAGAAAGACATTATTTCCTTTGGATTTTCTAATCTTTTGGCACATACATAAAAGCCTTTTGTAATTCTTTTCATTGTTATTGTTAGGTGTCCTCCTGGCTCATAGTGACACCATGCTATGTAATAGAGAAGAATGTTGATGGTCCTGCCTTATCCTCACAACAGTAGCTATATTTGAGCCCATTGTTGTAGCTAGTTGTTCAATCCATCTCAGTGAGGGCCTTCCACTTTTTCATTGACCTTCTACTAATTGCTAATATGATGGTGGTGGTTGTGTGCTGGGGAGTTGGTTCCAACTCATAGCGACCCTGTACAGGGTTTCCAAGGTTGTAAATCTTTACAGGAGCAGAAAGCCTCATCTTTCTCCCTTGGAACTACTGATAGATTCCAATTGCTGACCTTGTGGTTAGCAGCCCAGTTTGTAATCCATTATGCTGCTTCTTGTTGTTAAGTGCCGTCAAGTCGGTTCTGACTCATAGCAACCCTGTATAGGGTTTCTAAGGAGCAAGTGGTGAGCTTGAACCACCAACCTTGAGGTTCAGACCAACTTTGCAGTCTAGCAAATTAGCCCACAACACCACAGCAGGACTCCCTTGTTGTTGTTAAGTGCCTTTAAGTCCGTTCTGACCCTTAGCTACCCTGTAAAGGGTTTCCAAGGAGCATTTGGTGAGCTTAAACCACCGACCTTGTAGTTCAAACAAATTTGCAGTCTGACACATTATCCCACAGCACCACACCAGAACTCCCTGGGACTCCTTAATTACTATTATTGTTGTTGTTATTGTCATTGACTTTATTCCAACTCAGCAACACTATATAGGGTTTCCATAGCTCCTTATAAAGTGTTTTAATACTCTATAAAGTGTTTTAGTCATAGATAATTTGAAATTTCATTTAAAAAATTTATTTTGGAGAGTGTTTATTAATTTCCTAGTAGTTAATTCCCCCCACCTCCATATCTTTGTTGCTTATTTTCACTTTTATTGGAATATGTTCAGAGAATTCAGCCTATGTAAACTTTACTATTTGGACTTTCTTAAGATTAAAAAGATAAAAAGGAGTCCTAGTGTGGCTCTTGTAGTGAAGTGGTTACGAATCGGGATGCGAACCACAAGATCAGCAGTTCGAAACTACCAGCTGTTCCGCGGGAGAAAGATGAGGCTTTCTGCTCCCGTAAAGATTTACAGCCTTGGAAACCCTGTACAGGGTCACTATGGGTCGGAACCGACTCCACAGCACATAACAACAAGTGTGGCGCTGTGGGTTAATGTGCCAGACTGCAAAGCTGTTTGGACTGCAAGGTCAAGGTCAGTGGTTCAAGCTCACCAGCTGCTCCTTGGAAACCCTATAACAGGGTCACTATGGGTTGGGAGCAACTCGACAGCACTTAACAACAACAAAAAGATTTAAAAATTTATATTATTTTTTTAAACTACAATTTAGTGATTTTTAGTATATTCATGGAATTGTATAACCATCACCACAAGCAATTTTCGTCACTCATGGAGCAGTTGGTGAGTTTGAACTGCTGACCTGTGGTTAGCAACTCAGCACTTATCCTACAGTGCCACCAGTTCTCCTCCTAGTCCTAGGCAATTACTAATCTAATTTCTGTCTCTATAGATTTGCCTCTTCAAGATATTTTATATAAATAAATTATACCTCTTGTGGCCTTTTGTGATTTGGCTTCTTTCTTTCACTAAACATAATATTTTCAAAGTTTATCCGTGTTGTTGTTGTAGTTAAGTGCCATCGAGTCAGTTCCAACTCAAAGCAACCCTGTATAGGGTTCTGAGGAGTAGATGGTGGATTTGAACTGCTGAATCTGTGGTTCAGTGCTTACCCTGCCACACCAGGATTCCTTGTTAATTCATTCCATGTTAATTCATTCCTTCTTAAAGCTGAATAGTATTCAGTTGTGTGGATATACCATATTTTATTTGCCCATTCAACATTGAACACTAGATTATTTGGTGAACATTTGCGTTGTTTCCCTTTTTTATGTGTTATAAATATTGCTGCTTTCTTTTTGTATGTATTTATGTGGTACATCTTTTTTTTTTTAAGGTTTCTATTGTGGATTGAGTGAAAGTTTACAGGGCACATCATCAGTTTCACATTCAACCATTCATATAACTTGTTTCATTACATTGATTATAATCCCCTCAATGTACCATCAGTTAAAAGTATTTCTCTTTATCCACTTTAGCTCTTTTAAAAAACACACAAACAAAAAAACCTAC
>NW_006408646.1:8679069-8682629 GCF_000296735.1 Chrysochloris asiatica
TTTTTTATGCTTTCTGAATGCCTCCAGGTAGATGTGATCACGAAATGGGCTTCCCTTTTCCCTCTTCTTCCTGAGAAGTTTCAAGATGCCACTGTTGGTCGTTTTAACATAATTTAGGATTTAATTTTCGGCGTATTTCCTCTTTTGTCTTCTTTTCCCGCTCTACAATCCCAGTTCAGGCCTTTTTTCTAGTTGGAAACAGTTCAGGGCCGACTGTGGCCATTTGGTTTTAATTGGAAACTGTCTCTTTAAATTTCGAGGAGATAGGTACACATGCGTAGTAGAACCCTCCTAGGGTGGGGCTGGGGTGCCCACTAGCTCAGGTACCCCTATAGTCACCAGAATGGAGGTGCACAGATAGAAAGGGACCAATGAACAGATACCAAAAGAAAAGAATGTCCACACTTTTATCTCAGCAGTTCTGCCAGGAGTCTGTGGCTGCTCCGATCCTTCCCCTACATGGTCTCACCCAAGATGGCGGCTCCTGGAGCAGCCGAACGTCCCAGACTAGAAAGCAATAGATTTCTTGCTTCTGCCACAAATTCCCCCAGCTATGAGCCTTCCAACCTTCTAAATATTCCTTTATATGTGGTTCAGAGTTCTGGGACCATCCCCTGAGCCTTGTTGTTGGCGGAGCTCCTTTACTGCACTTCCACCCAATCTGCCATCTTGTTTGTTCTCCTATGTGGTACATATTTGACCTTTTATTTATCTATCTATTTTCTTTTAACCTTTATCAAATTGTTTAGTTGTTTTTATTACACTTAAGATACAAGTTAATTTTTTAAGTCTCTGGTTTTGAAAGACTGATTAATTTCATTTATCATATATATAAAGAGAGATATATTAAATGTTATTCCTTTTATGCTTTTCTATACTTATTATTATAAGGAGCTCTGGTAGCATAGTGGTTACAAATCAGACTGCTAATCTCATGGTCAGCAGTTCGAAACTACCAGCTGTTCTGTGGGAAAAAGATGAGGCTTTCTACTCCTATAAAGATTTATAGCCTCGGAATCCCTGTACAGGGTCACTATGAGTTGGAAGTGATTCCACAGCATACAACAACAACATGTTCACTATTTATTCTATTATTTTTCTTCTCTTTACTTTTTTTTTTTTTTAATTGTGAATTGAGTGATAGTTTACATGGGAGAACACTGGTTTTACACTTATTGTTTCATTGCAATGATTACAATCCCCTCCTTGCATCGTCATGTTGCAATAGTATTTGCTTCTAATTCCTCTGTATTGTTTTGTTTTTTGAGGGGAGAAGGGGCACTATACACCAAATCACTCAGGAATATGTAATCATTTAATCAGCCAAAGGGCACATTCTGCAAGCCTGCTTCCTGGCTACCAGCGCACAACCTTTCTCTTTCCATGAGTTTAGAGTCCTCAGATGTTCTCTCTCTCCATGCTCTCATCTCTGCCTCCATCTCTGGTGTAGCTGCTTCTCTGGAAGGGTTCCACATTCCACTCATGTTCTTCTCCCTTGATGGTCATAGGGTCCTCTGTTCCTGGAATGCAAGATTAACTATTCCCTTCTTTATGTTACAAAACTTCTACCTTTACAGTTGTGACCATCTCAATAAGTCATGATAACAACTACTCATTATTGAATCCTAAGAATCTTATCCCCATCTCCTTTCACCAGACCTGTCTGGACAAGATAAAAAACATTCAGAAGGGATTCTACCTTCTCCTCTCACACTCTGAAATTAAACTTCCTCTTAAAAACTTGTGAACCAGTCACTTTGTATCTTTATACACCCCCCACCCCCCGCCCCATTTTAGGTAGCCAATGTCTAAGGTCCCTATCACCCTTGCATACAGAGGGGGTAGGAGGAAGACTCCTTCCCTTTCAGTTGGTGTTTTGAGCTACTACATCCATAAATACAGGTCAAGTTCATCAAATTGTAGCAATTTACACTTGTTTTCCTTTATCAAATTTTTTTTTTATCTTCTTTTAGTCGAGTTGTGATCTTTAAGTCATCGAAGGTAGGTCAAATGGGTACAATCTACAAGTTTAGGCATTCTTGGGCAGCTCCCCTAACTTCATATCAGCTGGATGCTCCACTCTCAGCTCTAGCCCTCCATGGCTATGTCCTTGTCCATGGGCTCAGGAGACCCCAGGTCTCACCATACTTCGGGCCAACCAGCCCTCCTTTTCTCTCTCTCATGTCCAGGTCGACGGGAGTCTATATAGAATGTGGTTGGATTCAGTCCATATCTTCATCGCTGCCTTTCCCCCACTTCCACTCACCAGTAGACCAACGTGATTGACAGCAATTTTACATGGCTACTCATGTGATCTCTTTGAGTTTCATTCTTGCGGGGGAGGGGGTTGTCCTGATCCTGAAGTAACTTGTTTGCTTGTTCTTTTAGTAGCCATTCAGACTGCCTTTTTTTTTTTTTTTTTTTTTTGATTTTTCCTGCTGGTCTTTCTTTCAAGAAGTATTTTCTGTTCCTCTAGCTGCTCCAGGTTGGTCTGCTTGTCCTTTCAAGTGGGAATGTCCCACCTCATAAGGTTCTGAATAGGTCTCAGAATTCTACCTAAGGTCCTATACGCTAAAGAGGCTCCACAAGAAATCTATTTCACTGGACAAGTTCTAGAACCCCTTTTAGGTATTCCAATGAGTTATAGGCTCTTCTCTTTACTTTTGCTGCCTTATTCAAATTTTCATATTTCCCTGTTATTCTAGAAGTTCTATTATGCTTTTCAATTCCACCATGGTTATCTTCCCATTCCAAATGTCATAATCAAATCTGCATTTCTCTGTTATTGTTTTTGTTAGGTGCCCTTGAGTCAGTTCTGACTTATAGTGACCCTGTATAGGGTTTCCAAGGAAAGGCTGCCAAACTGAGGTCCAGTGCTTTAACCTACTGTACCACACTAGCATAATTAAATGACTAAGGCAGCCTTTGGAATACATTTATTTCTCTGTTACCTGGGCCCCCCCGACACACACACTCTCAATCTATTTTTCTCAAGTAGGTTACATCCCATTGGGCTTTAGTTGAGTTTTTCTTTAGTTCATTTTTTCCATTTCAAGAATACATACTTGGGACAAACTTCTAAGTTTGGGGACCTTAAAAAACTTAGTTGAGGAGGCTGCAAGTCTAGGGAAGGAAATGAATTATAGCAAACTGTCAGTTTGCTTTTTACCCAAGAAATGACTACCTGTGCAGACTACATTCACAATCTCAGGTGAGAAGGATGTGTGCTGGTGTCCCAGAACAATTTTCTGTGTTGGAGACTTACTTAGCACATAAACTAATTCTCCACCAAGTGGCACTTGGATGAAGTTCTGCAGATGTGTGCTGTGCTTCCTCTAGCCCTGCTTTGCTCATCTGCTGCAATATTTCTTTCCTCCACCTCTGACTTTTTTTTTTTAAGTTTTATTGTGAATTATGTGACAGTTTACATGGGACAACATCAGTTTTACATTCATCCTATCATATATTGTTTCATTGCCATGGTTATAATCCCCTCCACACACCGCCAATCAAGGAAAAGATACATCCTATAAGCCTGCTCAACTACCCCCCTACCCCCA
>NW_006408646.1:8682819-8684957 GCF_000296735.1 Chrysochloris asiatica
CATTTACAACCTTCACAATTAGTCCTGGTAACAATTATTCACCCTTGTATTACAAGAGATCTATCCTCATTTCCTTTCAACAGCCCCGCCCAGACAGATTGGATACTACTCAGTGGAGATCCTACCTTCCTCCATGCCCTCTGGATCTAGGTTCCCTCTTGAAAGTTTGTAAACCAGTCACTTCTTGCCTTTGTAGCCCCCCTCCCCCCATTTTGGATAGCCAATGTCCAAGTTGCCCATTCCTGTCAACTCTGTGTATAGAGGGGGTGGGAATGATCCTTGCTGTCAAGATTTGTTCCCTCTTTTGAGTTGCTGCATCCATAGGTGTAGGTCAAGTTCATCAAATTGTATCAGATTACTCTTTTTCCTCTTCTTTCTTCTAGTTGAGGTCTAATCATCCAGTCATTGAGGCTAGGTCAAATGTGTGGGTGCTCTTTTGGATATGCCCTCTCTTCTTACTCCAGTCTCTCCACTCCAGTCCTCCATGGCTATGTCACTGACTCTGGGCCCAAGAGTCCCCAGGTCTTGCCACACTGCTGGCCAACTAAGTCTCCACCTGGGTTCACAGGAGTCTATTGAACGTTGTAGGGCTTAGCTCGTAGCTTCATAGCTGTTTTTCCTTCATTTCCCCTTGTCGGTGATGAACGTGGTCACCCCTCAGAGCGTGTATTCCCATTGAGTCTTAGTCCTGGAAGGGGGTTTACTCTGAGGGGACCCAACCCCTTACCTTGATGTCTCCTGGGCGGGCAACTTGCTTGTTCTTGTATTAATTGATCGGTCTGCCTCTATTGTATTTTTCCTGTCAGTCTTTCTTTAAAGAGGTATCTTCTGTTCTTCTAGCCACTCCAGGCTGGTCTGCCCATCCTCTCAGGGGGAAATTTCCCACCTCTGAAGATTCTGTTCAGGATTCCACCTATACTCTTAAGTAATGCAGAGGCTCCGTGGGCAGCCTCCTTCACTGGGCACGTTGTATCCCCATTTTAGGTATTCCAATCAGTTATAGGCAAAAGACGACTTACAAGCTTTTTATGGTGATATTTCTGACTTTTCCTTTCTCTCCCCTTCCAGTGTCTATTTTATAATGTAATGCAAGGAATACGAAGATTCAGTAGACAGCCAAGCATTTTAACATTATTTCCCCCTTTTTCCCTATTCCAACCATGTCTCAATCCATGTACCCCAGAGCCCTGTTGTTCCAATGTTGTGCATACATCATTATTTACCTCTGTCCCACTTAGCCCATGTGAACCAGCCTACTTGCTCTCCCCTCTGCTTTGTTCTTCCATTCCCCTCTCCCTTTTTGTGTATTGCCCCCCTCCCCAGCACCCAAACTACCCTGTGTCTATTCCCTACTCTGTGCTCTACCTTTCCGTCCCTCCACTTACCCCACCCCCAACATCCCAGAAATCAGCAAAGAATCCTCCCTACCCCCCTTTAGTATATGTTCTTTTTCTTAGTCTTTTAGTAGTGGTCCTATGCAATATTTTTCTTTTTGTGACTAATTTCACTTAATATAATGCCCTCAAGGTTCATCCATGTTAACTGGTGGTTTGCAGCTTCCTTGTTATTCTTCAAGGTAGCATAATATTCCATTGTGTGTATGTACCACAGTTTGTTTATACATTCTTCAGTTGATGGGCACTTTGGCTGTCTCCATCTCTTTGCCATTGTAAATAGTGCTGCTATGAACATTGGTGTGCATATATCTTCTCGTGTTGTGGCTCTCTTATTTCTTATGGGTAAATACCAAGTAGAGGAATTGCTGGATCATATGGTATTTCTATTTTCAACCCTCTGAGGAAGCACCATATTGCTTTCCAGAGAGATTGGACCATTTTGCAGTCCCACCAGCACTTCAAGAGTGTCCCAGTCTCTCCACATCCCCGCCAGCATTTATTGTCCTCAACGTTTTTGATCTTTGCTGTTATTGCTGGTATGAGATGATATCTCATTGTTGTTTTGATTTGCATCTCTCTAATGGCTAGTGATTGTGAACATTTCTTCATATGTTTGTTGGCTGCCAGGGTCTCTCCCTTGGTAAAGTGTCTGTTCATGTCCTGTGCCCATTTCTTAATTGGGTTACTTGTCTTATTTTTGTAGATGTGTTGTATTTTCCTATATATTTTAGAAATGAGTCC
>NW_006408646.1:8685972-8738518 GCF_000296735.1 Chrysochloris asiatica
TTTACTTCCTCTTTGCCAATTTGGATGCTTTTAATTTCTTTATCATGCCGTATAGGTCTGGCTAGAACTTCCAGCACAATATTGAATAGGAGCGGTGATAAAGGGCATCCTTGTCTGGTTCTTGTTCGCAGGGGGAAGGCTTTCAGTTTCTCTCCATTGAGCATGATGTATGCTCTTGGTTTTGTATATATGCTCTTGATTATGTTGAGGAATTTCCCTTCAATTCCTACTTTCTTGAGTGTTTTTATCAGAAATGGATGTTGGATTTTGTCAAATGCCTTTTCTGCATCAATTGGTATGATCATGTGGTTCTTTTCCTTTTTCTTATTTATATGATGGATTATGCTGATTGTTTTCCTAATGTTGAACCATTCTTGCATCCCTTTTATGAAACCCACTTGGTCATGATGTATTACTTTTTTGATGTGCTGTTGGATTCTGTTGGCTAGAACTTTGTTGAGAATTTTTGCGTCTATGTTCATGAGGGATATTGGTCTATAATTTTCTTTCTTAATGATGTCCTTCCCTGGTTTTGGTATGAGGGTTATGCTTGCTTCATAAAAAGTATTAGGGAGTTTTCCATCCTCTTCTATGTCCTGGAATAATTTGAGTAGAATTGGTGACAGTTCTTCTCTGAATGTTTGGTAGAACTCACCTGTGAAAATGTCTGGGCCTGGGATTTTGTTGGTTTGAAGTTTTTTGATGACCTGATCAATTTCTTCTTTTGTTATGGGTTTGTTCAAATTTTCTACTTCAGTCTAAGTAAGTTTAGATAGGTCGTGTTTTTCTAGAAATGTATCTATCTCATCTAAATTTTCAAATTTGTTGGAGTACAGCTCTTCATAGTATTCTGTTATTATCCTTTTGATTTCCACCTATGACTTTCCAGACTCATTTCTTCCAGAACCCTTTTCTGACTAAACCAGACATGAGCATTTCTTCCTTTGAACCTCAGAAAATATTTTGTTAATATCGCTGCTGACATCCACCTTACTGGGTCTTTGCATTATTGAGGCTTAGGTATTTTCTTATTTTAATCTGTCCTTTTCTAAGAAAGAAAACATGTATCTTTTTTTATCTTCATATCCCCAGTGTCTAGCACAGTCACTGGCACATAGCACATACTGAAGTGAAACAACTAAAATGTATACTAGATGGGTTAAGGAATCACCTTGAATAACAAAAGAACCTGGCTTAGATGTAATAAAGACTTTTTTGCAATTTTATTTTTCACATGTAAGAGATAAAGTGTTCATAGGGAAAGATGTTTTCATGTTAGGTACCATAGAGTTGGTTTCCATTCATAGTGACCCTATGTACAACAGAATGAAACACTGCCTGGTTCTGTATCACCCTCACAATTGTTGCGGTGTTTGGGCCCATTGTTGTGGCCAGTGTATCAAGCCTTCTCCTTAAGGATCTTCCTTTTTTTTCCCTGACCCTCTACCAAGCATGTTGTCCTTCTCCAGGAACTAGTCCTTTCTTATAACATGTCCAAAGTACTCATCTTCTCTCTTCTAAGGAACATTCTGGCTGCACTTCTTCCAATACAGATTTGCTTGTTTTTCTGGCAGTAAGTACAGAGCATAATCAGTATTCTTTGCCAACTTCATCATTCAAAACCACTAATTCTTCTAAGAAAGAAAGTTTTTCAAGGGAAAGATGGTTTATATAATGTTCTAAATATGTACATTCCATAGAACCTCCTTTCTCAAAGCCAGACATTTACCACTGTGGTGCTGTAGCATAAACACTGGACTGCTAACCACAAGGTTAGTGGTTCAAACCCACCAGATATTCCATGGACACTCTACACAGGGTCACTGTGCATCAAACTGACTCAATGGCACTTAGCAACAACAATGATATCAAGAGCATCATACATAAAAAAAAAAGTAAAAGGTCACTAAAAAGACAAGAAAGAAAGAAAAGACCAAAATGGATGTCAGAAGAGACTCTGAATGTAGAGTAGCTAAAACAAATAGAAGAAATGATGAAGTACAAGAACTGATAAAGTAAAAGAAATTTTCAAAGGGCAGCTGGAGAAGACAATCAAGTATTAAAATGAAATGTGCAAAAAACTAGAGTTTGAAAACCAAAAGAACATTCTCAGCATTTCTCAAGCTGAAAAAAAGTGAAGAAAAAATTCAAACCTAGAATTGCTATATTGAAGGGCTCTATGAGGAACTCTGATAGCATAGTGGTTACGAATCGGGCTGCTAACCTCAATCAAGTTCGGCGGTTCGAAACTACCAGCAGTTCTACAGGAGAAAGATGAGGCGTTCTGCTCCTGTAAAGATTTACACCCTCGGAAACCCTATGCAGGGTCAGAACTGACTCCACGGTACTTAACAACAACAACAATGAGCAAAATGGAGTCCTTGTGTGGGGTTGTAGCACTGGGCCACAAAGTTGGTTTGAACTGCAAGGTTGTTGGTTCAAACTCACTAATCACTCCTAGGAAGCCTTATACAGGGCTGCTGAGTCAGAACCGACACAATGACACTTAACAACAACAATGACAGGAGTCCTGGTGTGGCTCTATAGGATAAGCACAAGACTGTTAACTGCAAGTTTGATGGTTCAAACCCACCAGCCCCTCTTTGGAAATGCTATACAGGGTTACTATGAGTCAAAACTGACTCAACAGCACTTAAAAACAACATGGGTAAAATACTGAATGATGCAGGAAGCATCAAAAGAAGATGGAAGGAATACATGGTCACTGTACCAATGGTTGACGTTCAACCATTTCAAGAGGTAGCATGTGATCAAGAGATGATAGTATTGAAGGAAAATTTCCAAGCTACTCTGAATTCATTGGGAAAAAATAAGGCTTCAGAAGTTGATGAAATTCCAGTTGAAATGTTTCAACAAACTGATGTAGCACTGGAGGTGCTCATTCATCCAAGATTTGGAAGATGACTTACCTGGCCAACCAAAAGGAAGAGATCTGTATTTGTGCCCATTTCAAAGAAAGGTGACCCAACAGAATTCAGAATTTATTTAGCAATATCATTAATATCACATGTAAATAAAATTTTGCTGAAGATAATTAAAAAACGATTATAGCAGTCAGTATATCCACAGGGAGCTGCCAGAAATTCAAGCCAGATTCAGAAAAGAACCTGGAACAAGGGACATCATTACTAATGTCACATGGATCTTAGCTGAAAGCAAAGAATATCAAAGCAATGTTTACTTGTATTTTACTGACTATGCAAATACATTCCTGATGTAGCACTATAGGATCAACACTGAACTGCTAACTGAAACATTGGTGGTTCAAAACTACCAGCTGCATAAAGGCAAGAAGTGACTGGCTTACAAGCTTTCAAGAGGGAACCTAGAGACAAGGGGCCTGGAGGAAGGCAGAATCTCCAGTGAGTAGCATCCAATCTGCCTAGGCAGAGTTGATGAAATGAAATGCAGATGGGTCTCTTGTGATACAATAGTGAATAATTGTTATCAGGACTGATTGTGAAGGTTGGAAATGTAAAGGTAGACATTTTATAGCAAGGAAGGAAATGATTAACTTTTCAGTCTAGGAGCAGAGGTCCCTGGAACCATCAACGGAGAAGAGCCGAGAGCAGGACCCGACCCAGAGAAACAGTGATGCCTGAGATGGAGGCAGCGACAATGACATGAAGCGATGGAGCAGCTGGGGGCTTTAGATCCAGAGAGGGAGAGCAACGGTGTGCTGAAGATTGTGGGGGGAAGGGTAGTGTAGGGGGTAGGCTTGCAGGGTATATATACTCTTTGGTTGGTTGACGATGCATGGAAGGGATTGTAACCATGGCAATGATATGATGTACGATAGAATGAATGTAAAACTAATGTTCTCCCATGTAAACTATCATATAATTCACAATAAAACACTAAAAACAAAACAAAACAAAACAACCTACCAGCTGCTTCTTGGAAACCCTATACAAGTTACTTTGAGTCAGAACTAACTCAAAGGCATTCAACTGTGTAGATCATAACAAACTATAACATTAGAAAAATGTTACGTTTAATTGTGCTCATGGAGACCTGTATATAGACCAAGAGACAGTTGAAATACTAAGCGGTTTAAAATCAGGAAAGGTGTGCATCAGGATTATTTCCTTTCGTCATACTTATTCAATCTGTATGCTGAGCAAATGACCTAAGAAGCTGGAGGAAGGTTCTTTAACAACCTGCAATAAACAGATGATACAACCTTGCTTGCTGAAAGGGAAGAGAACTTGAAACACTTACTGATGAAGATAAAAGACGGCAGCCTTCAATATGGATTACATCACAATGTAATCAAAATAAAAATTCTCACAATTGGACGAATAAACAATATCATGATAAATGGAGAAAAGATTGAAGATGTTAAGGATTTCATTTTACTTGGCGTATAATTAACACTCATGAAAGCAGAAGTCAAGAAATGAAATGACATATTGCATTGAGCAAATCTGCTGTAAAAGACCGCTTTAAAATGTTAAACAGCAAGGATGTCATTTGACTAAAGCCATTGTATTTTCAGTCACCCCATATGCATGTGAAAGCTGGACAATGAATACACATCTGAGAAGAATTGGTGCATTTAAATTATAGCTTTGGAGAGAATATTGAAATCTCATGGACTGCCAGAAAATAAACAAATCTGTTTTGGAAGAAGTATTACCAGAATGCTCCATGGAAATGAGGATGGTGAGACTTTGTCTCATCCGTTTTGGACATGTTATCAGGAAGGACCAGGCCCTGAAAAAAGACATTATGCTGGGTAAAGTAGTGGGTCAGTGAAAAAGAGGAAGACCCTCAATGAGGCAGATTGGTATAGTGGCTACAGCAATGGGCTCAGACATAATTGTGAAGATGGTGCAGGATCGGGTAATGTTCCGTTCTGTTGTACACAAGGTCACTAAGAGTGAAAATGGACTTGGATAAAGCACTGGACTGCAAAGTTCGCTTGAACCTCAAGGTTGGAGGTTCAAACTCAACAGCCACTCCTTGGAAACCCTATACAGGGTCGCTATGAATTGGAACTGACTTGACAGTACTCTATGTCACTTAACAACAAACAATGATATTAAATGAGTCCCTGCAAATGAATAAGCACTAAGCTACTAACCAAAAAGTTGTCAGTTCAAACCTACTCAGAGAGAAGGGGACAATTTTATTCCGCGCACACAGTACAAAAGATGTTTCAATATGTCTAAGAAGCTTCCATAACTGCTCTATTATATATATGAACATATATGTCCTCCCACCTCTGTATACCAGACATATCTATGTGGTAGTGGCATATAAGTTCAACTTTGAGTTCTTTCTGACCTTTAACCAGCAGTGTGGCAGCTGCTTTGCCCTCACACAGAATGAGTTTGACAACTCCCCTGGCCAGACTGTGCAGTGGCAGTCCTGCCCTCAGGGACCTTGTCTGGTTGTGCCCTTAATGATTTCCAGATGCATGTCACCCGGAAGTTGGGATGCCAGGGCGGACCAATCCTAAACTGTTCTAATCTGCAATTGTGTATGTGTCAGGGACGGTCCCTGTTCAGGCGCCATTTATGTCCTGGACTGTCCTCGACATAGTTGTATTGTTCACGAGTGTTTGGTTCACGAGGAGGGGAGATCCAGTAGTGATAGAGATAGCAAAAGAATACACAGACAGACAGAAGGAGGGGGACAAAGAAGCACCCTGAAACCAGGGTGGATGCATCACTGGTGGGCAGACTTGGGACTACAGGCATTGTGGCCTCTGCAGGCAGCAACTCACTGCCCTGCAATATTTACTGCATGCCCTCCAACTTGTAATGCACACCTGGGCCGACCTGGACTTCTGTTTTATTTAGGGGAGGAGCTTCAAACCAAGCTGGGAGGGACTAAGACAAGGTACAGCTGACATCAGTAATTTTCCAGACATTCAGGTAACTTTACATTGTACTTCACTGGTTCAAATCCCAGGCCAGCAACTTAGTTTCTCAGGCTCAATTAACATATCTATAGCCCCTGAGCTCAGTTGGGGCAAGGTAAGAGGGAAGGACAAAAGGCTTGGGCGGAGTCCCGCTGTTTTAGCTTCCTAAGCCAGGTTTTCAGGAACTTGGCTGAATAACCTGCACTTGGGAGAGATTCAGGGAAAATGGCTTTTTTGTCTGTAGAACAAAGAACTGCGAAGTAGCTAAGATATTTTTAGTTAATCCTTTGGAGAAAGGCTTGACCTTTGAAACCTTTAGTCTCAGCTTTAGGAGGTTCTAATATTTCTCTGTGGATAATAAGGGCTCATGTCTGCATTTAATTATAAACATAACCGAATACTAAGATTAAAAACAATTTGCCATGACTGCCAGTGGCCTCATTTGTTCCTCAGAGCCTGCTGCCTGTATAGTCTACACATGGTCTGCAACATGTATGCATCTCAATGATGACCCTTAGTCCCACCTGAGACAGTAATGTCAATCATGATTTTGTGGTGATTCCCTTTGTTTTCTATTGTCTCTGGTAGCGTAGTGGTTACGAATCGGGCTGCGAACCTTAAGGTCAGTGGTTCGAAACTACCAGCCGCTCCGCGGGAGAAAGATGAGGCTTTCTACTCCCGTAAAGATTTACACCCTCGGAAACCCTGTACAGGGTCGCTATGGGTCGGACCCGACTCAATGGCACTTAACAACAACAACAATAATTCTTTTGGAGTCCTGGTGTGGCACTGTAGGATAAGCACTCAACTGCAAGGTAGGTTTGAACCACAAGGTCAGCAGTTCAAACTCACTAGCCGTTCTTTGGAAAACCTATACAGGGTTGCTATCAACCAGAACCAACTTGATGGCACTTCACAACAACATAACTCCTTTGGACTCCATTATGGTTTCATGATGATGGTCTCTCTTATCTGGATGATTTTGTCTTTGTACTGTTAAGGTGTAATAGAGGAGTCTCTAAAAATATGTTAGAATTTGGGGTCTTTTTTCCCCCTAGAATTATTGTTAACTTAATTTTCTCATTCTCTCAGGCAGACTCAGGTATGTGGTTCTAATTCTGAAGCTCTCTATTTATTGTGCTATTAACTATCCTTGAGTTGGTCACCAATTCATGGTGACCCCATACACAATGGAACAAAATACTGCCCAACCTTGCAACATCCACCTGATCGGGCCATTGTGATCCATCAAGTTTTCTTTCACTGACTGATTTTCAGAAGTAGTTCCTCAAGTCTTTCTTCCTAGTCTTAGTCCAGAAGCTCTGCTAAAACCTATTCAGCATCATTGTTGTTGTTGTGACGTGCCCTCGAGTCTATTCTAACTCATAGTGACCCTGTATGAGGTTTCCTAGGAGCGGCTGGTGAATTTGAACTGCCAACCTTTTGGTTAGCAATCCAGTACACCACACCAGGACTCTTTAAGCGTCATTGAGATTTTTAAGGGTCATTGAGTCAGTTCTGACTCATTGTGACCCCGCAAACCTGCAAACCACTGACAGAGATTGGTGCATTGACCAGGAATCAATCCTGGGTCTCCCAATGCTGTTGTGAAGTGCCATAATGATCCTGTCTAGGGTTTCTGAGGGGAGTCCTGGTGTGTTGCTGTGGGTTAATGTGCCAGATTGCAAAGCCGTTTGAACTGTAAGGTTGGCGATTCAAGCTCACCAGATGCTCCTCAGAAACTCTATACAGGGTCGCTATGGATTAGAATCGACTTAACGGCATTTAATAACAACAACAGGGTTTCAGAGGAGAAGCTGGTGGGTTTGCACCGCTGACTTTGGAGTTAGCAGTCCAGCACTGATTCTATAGCACCACACTAAAGCTCTGGGTCCCCCTATTGTTGTTGTTAAGTGCTGAATTGTTAAGTGCTTTATCCTATGGCGCCACACTAGGACTCAGGGTCTCCGCATAACAGGATGAGAATTTTACCACAAAATTCTGGATGCCCCCATGAAAATGTCCATAATAAATATCAACGAGAGAAATTCTCATGCTTTGGTTTTGGTGTTTTCTTACCTTGAAACCAAATATTTAAAGAAATCCCTAAACAAAATTAATTCTTCCAGTGGTTTTCTCTCATCCAAAGTTGCACACCTTATATCCTGTTTCAAGTTCTTCCTCCAGCCCTGGAACAGTGAGAATGAGCCTTGCTTTTAGTTGCACTATTGACAGTTTGGGGCTTCTAAAGGGGGTCCTGGGGTACCTTTGAGGGATCACATGATTAACTTAGCTGCAGATTTGCTAAGGGGAACCTACTTACAGAGCAGTGATGCCCTTGATATCCTCAGCCAATTCCTTAAGTATGCCAAGATAGGAAAGGCCCGCTAATTTGATTTTATCTGTCTTTTAAGATTGATCTTTGATTATATCCCATTCCAGCTGGACTTCCTCTCCTCTTCTTCATCATCCATTACTGATGGTGTGGAATCTAATTACCTCATTACCCCTTAATTTATTTATGAAAAGGCTGAGGTTAAAGAAATGAAGAACAAAAGTCCTGGGTCCTTTGGGACTGTTCAGTAACAGCTTTCCTCTTCTCATTCTCTCCATTTTGCCTGATAAATCTCCCTTTTTTGTCTCTGGAAAATTGGAATTTTCTTGCAAATTAAATAAATTAGCTGCCCTCCTAAGCTTGGGTGGAGGCCAGCTGTGTGGGTTAAGCCTGACCTGCTTAACTTTCAATGAATCAATCAATCTATAAACAAAAATTCATTGATCCTGCAGGAAGAAGTTTAAGAGCAGCAAATAGCTTGTATGTAGTCTGGTGTCCCCTTCACATCTCAGGGAAGAGGAGTCTTTTGAAGTTGCTCATTATCACACAAGTAATAGGCTTTCTGCTCGCACAAAGATTTACAGCCTCAGAAACCCTATAAAGGGATGCTATGAGTCTCAACTGACTCAATGGCACACTACTACCACCACCACCAATGCTATTGTTAAGGAGCTCTGGTGGTGGGTTTTGAACCACAAGGTTAGCAGTTCAAATCCACCAGGTTCTCCACAAGAGAAAGATGAGGCTTTCTGCTCCAGTAAAGATTTTCAGCTCTGACTCATAGCGACCCTATGTACAACAAACCGAACTCTCTGCCCCTCCCCACCCCCCATGTCAGTCCCGTACCATCCTCACAATGGTTGCTGTTGCTATTTTTGAACCCATTGTTGCAGCCACTGTGTCAATCCATCTCACTGAGGGTCTTCCTCTTTCTGGCTCTCTATTTTGCCCTTCTGTTGGATATTCTTTTCTAGGGACTGGTCTCATCTGATAACATGTCCAAAGTACATCAGATGAAGTGTCTCTCCATCCTCACGTCTAAGGAACATTCTGGCTGCAATTCTTTCATGACAGATTTGTTTGTTCTTTTGGCAGCCAATGGCATATTCAATATTCTTTGCCAACAGCATAAATCAAAGTCATCAATTCTTCTTTACTCTCCCTTACTCATGCCAGTTTTTTTTTGTTGTTGTTGTTCTTTACAAGATGAACATACCCATGTATCACACAAGTAGATATGGAGAATATATTTCTCTTGTAAAAAAAATTTAAACTATAGAACTATGTAAAATAAAAAGTGGGAGGCTTTCTTGCAGTCCATCTCACTGTTAAGTTTGATATATATCTTTTTATGGAGACCGTTAAATAATGCATTTTCATGTTCATAAAAGAAAACACCCACTGCTGTTGAATTGTTTCCGTTTCACGTGCATCTAAAAACTTAAAACGATGTAAATGATATATCATAGGCAGGTGCAGTTGTGCTACTTGTTTATTTATTTAACAGTATGTACTCCACATTCTTCCTCGTCAGACCACATATATGAGTAATTGTACTTGTACTTCTAGGATCATTATTTACTTCAAATCCATTTACTATTAATCATAGTAAACAATACTTCAATTTTGGGCTGTTACAAGATGTGTACCAAGTATTGGTTCTCTGGGAATTATTCATTCGATCATACATTAATTTATTCAACACAGTTATTGTGGGCTACACAGAAGTTGTTGGTGGTGTTGTGTAGTGCCGTCGAGTCGGTTCCGACCCACAGAGACCCTGTATAGGGTTTCTGAGGAGCACCTGGTGAGCTTAAACAGACGACCTTGAAGTTCAAACGGCTTTGCAGTCTGGCGAATGAACACACAGCGTCACACCAGGAGTCCAAACAGAAGTTACCTAAATATAATATTTAAAATGTTTTGATTGACGGAAAAGGGTCACTTTCTTTTACCAAGAGGGCGAACTAGAGACGATCCGTTTCTACTCTAACCCGAGGACAAGGAGTCCTCTTGGAGTGTCCCTGCTGCTGCGAAAAGGGAACCCAGGACTGAGAGTATACGTACATTTTCTCCCAAACCCTAGGGTACGAGATGAGCCCAAGAAACCGCGAAGTACGCGGGACTTGTAACCAGGCGCAGCGCCGAAGGTCTGGTGGGGCGTGGCCAAGCTGCGCGTGACCCTGGGCGCGCTCAGAGAAGCCCAGACCTGGGCGGCCTCTCTGGCCCCAGCTCCCGCGGGCTCTATGACACCGCACTGGCTCCCAGGACGGGGCGGGGTGTGTTGAGCCGGGAGGAGATCATTCCATTCTTTGCGTCTCACGTTGAGCCGCTTGTGAACCTCTCGCGAGATTGGAAAGTACTGCGCCTGCGCACGGCAGTGGCGACTGGAGGTTGTGGCAGGTACGCAGGCGTGTGTTTCAGGGAAGATAACGTGGAGGCCGCTGCGGTTTTTGCATTCTTGGACTCGCCACCATGAGTAGCACCTTAGCCAAGATCGCGGAGATCGAAGCCGAGGTAATAGGCGCAGCTGGCGCCCCACTTCCTTTCCGAACATCTCTTTTTTGTTGGCGTGGCTCCTTTTTTCCCCCCAGCCTCGTCAAGAAAGGCCCCTGTGTTCCGAGTTCAATTATCTCGGTTCCTCAGCCCCTACTCCCTCTCGATTCCTCCCCAACTAAGCCCGTGTTCCGCGCCCCTGAATCTGGGAGCTTGTAGTTAGCTTCAATATGTGTCTCCTGTCCCGACGCTGTAGTCTTGCAATCTTTTCTTCCTGCTTTCTGAGGAGCACTGAATTTTCCCGACCTCGGCGCCGAGCGGCTCACATGCTTTCGAAGCTCTTCCTCCTCCTCCCGATTGTCTTCCCCAGAGTATTGCTCCAGGGAAAGAGGACGTGGAAGTGAACGGACACCTGGGTGGTAGTCTCTTGCCTGAGGACCACAAAGTCGTCCAGGGGTGGCGCCGTGGTTAAAGCACTTGACGGCCAACCCAAACGTCGGCATTTTTGACTTACCAGCTGTTCTGCGGGAGAAAGATGTGGCTGACTTCTTCTAGAGATTACAGCCTTGGAAACGGCAGTCAGATTCTGTTAGATTCTGTAAAGTGGGCATCTGAGGTCTAAGCAGGAAAAGAGGAACAGCTGTTGGATTTCTATTTAGTTTGTGACATGTCGTTGGTCATGCTTCATCTTTTCAGTCCTTGGTTGTTTGCTGTGTAATGAGGGGAATGAGCTGGGGGAGGGAGAGAATGAATGCCCACCGTCTTCTGGAAGCTCAGTAAAGTGGGCATACTGACATGAGTAGGACTTGGTGGGGGGGCGGTGCGAAAAAAGAATCATTGTCTCAGGGTTAGGGTAGCATTCACTCCAGAGTGGTTTTTTTTTTTGTCCCTTTGGAAGCTGCTTTCTGATTTATGACTGTGATTCCTCCCATACAGATGGCTCGAACTCAGAGGAACAAGGCCACAGCGCACCACCTAGGGCTGCTCAAGGCTCGTCTTGCTAAACTTCGTCGAGAACTCATTACTCCAAAAGGTGGTGGTGGTGGTGGGCCAGGAGAAGGTTTGTGATTTTCTTTTACGGTTGGTTTTTTTTTTTTGAGATGTGTTTTATTTTGGGGATAAATGTAATTTCTATGAAAATAATACAGGCCTGTAGTTTTTATCAAAAAAAAAAAAAAAAAAAAGGAGCCCTGGTAGCTCTGTGGAATCAGCACAGGACTGCTAACCAGGGTTGACCATTCACACCCACAAGCCACCCAGCAGAAGAAGGATGAGGCTATCTTATCTGCTCCTGGAAAGTCCATATATAGGGTCACTTTGAGTCAAAATCAACTCTGTGGCTGTGAGTTTTGAGTTTGAAGAGTTTAAAAGAGGAGTCCTCGTGGTGCAGTGGGTAAGCACCTGGCCGCTAAATGGTAGGTCGACAGTTTGAACCCACTAGCTGCTTTGCAGGAGAAAGATGTAGTAGTCTGCTACAGGACATTTTTAGTGTGTCCGATGGGTCACTCTGAGCCTGAATCAACTCCACAAAAATGGGTTGTTTGTTGGGTAGTTAAAAAAAAATAATTAAAAAAATATTTTTAGCAAGGTAGATTTATATTTACTAAACTCACCATAGGATAAGCACTTGACCTCAAGGTCGGTTTGAATCGCAAGGTTCAAAGTTAACAGCTGCACTTTGGAAACCCTATGCATGGTCGCTATGAGTCAGAAGTGACTTGATGGTACTTAACAACAAGAAGAAGCTCCAATTCATGAAATTAAAAAAAAAAATTTTTTTTAATTTCAATTGCAAATGAATTTTTTTCATTTAAAATGCAAATGAATCTTATGTTAGGTGAAATACAGTTTTATTTATTTGTATACTGCATTGATTCAGAACAGATTTGGCTTATAAAAAAAAGTATGCAAAAATAACAGTAAGTTTTGCTACAAAGCCATAGAAACCTTTATTAAACAGAATTAGCAAACTGTGAATCTGTTGTTTCTTGACATATCCTCTACACTTCTGAAGGTAGTTTTTCCATCTCTCTGAAGGAGTGATGAAGTCCTGGTGTGGCGCTGTAGAATAAGCACTGGATTGCTAACCACTAGGTCAGCGATTCGAACCCACCAACTGCTCCATGGACCCCTGTCTGGGGTCACTATGAGTCAGAATAACTGGACAGCAGATAACAGCAACAACAAAGGAGGACTAGTGGCATAGTGGGTTATGCATTGGGCTGCTGACTGAAAGGCCAGCAGTTTGAATCCACCAACTCTCCTTGGGGAAAAATATGGAACTTTCTGCTCCTGTAAATATGGAACTGGCGTGGTGTTGTAGAAAAAAGCACTGGACCAGAAGGTCTGTTTGAAGTGCAAGGTCGGTGGTTTAAACTCACCTGCTCCTCAGAAACCCTATACGCGGTCGCTATGAATCAGAACCCACTTGACAGCACTTAACAACAACAAAGATGTATAGCTTCAGAAACCCTATAAAGGGATGGTATGAATTGGAACCAGTTCTGTGGCACACAATAACCCTTTCCTAAAGACTCTTGCTCTTCTTAATTTGTGCCAGGTTAAAATTGCATTTTTTGCATTCTTAAGGGACTCAAATTGTGTTCCTTTCAAATGTTTAAGTTTGGGAAATAAAAAGAACTCTAAGATCAGTATGGAGACCTGGTGTGGTGCTGTGGGTTAATGCGCCAGACTACAAAGTCATTTGAACTGCAAGGTCAGCTGTTCAAGCTCACCAGCTGCTCCTCGGAGACCCTATACAGGGTTGCTATGGGTCGGAATCGACTCGACGGCACTTAACAACAACAAGATTAGTATTGTAGAGTGGATGGGGTAAGATTTTCCAAATAAGTTCTTGTAGGACAGCCTCTGCTACCCTTGAAGAAAGACTAGGTACATTGTTGTGATGGGGAGGAAAGGTAGGGAATTCCCATTTTTCTCACCAATGCAGTTTTCTTTAAATGTCTTCATCATCAGCTCCTGTGATCAGCCTGTGTCCTTTGAGAAAAAGTTATCAAAATTATAATTCACAAAAATAAGTCACCATAATCCTCTCTGCCTTGAGTCTAACTGGCTCATCATTTACCCTCTGAAGCTACTGTTTTGATTGGACTGCTCTTTGAAGTCACTTTAATAAGACTAAGACAAGTGTATAGCTGAGACAGCTTGTCTGCACCACACCTGATCATAGAGAATGTTTGGACACATTTTTGTTTGCAGAGATCTGTGCATATATGAATTGGAACTCTAGTAGCAATACTTTTTTTGGGGGGGTGGTGGTGGTAAATTTTTATTGTGAACTGAGTGATAGTTTACATGGGAGAACATCAATTTTACACCATCATTTCATTGCAGTGATTACATTCTCCTCTGTGCATCATCGTTCAACAATATTTGCTTCTATTGCTTGTTTTGTTTTGTTTTTTGTTGGGGATGTACACAGAAACACGCAGGAATATATAACAATTTAAACAACCAAAGGGCACATTCTGCAAGCCTGCCTCCTGGACGCCAGCACTTGGCTGCCAGAACAGAGCCTTTTTCTTTCCATGAGTCTATAGTCCTCACTGCTCTCTCTCTCTCTGCCTCCATCTCTGGTGTCACTGCTTCTCTGGATAGGGTCCCGCATTCCACTCGTGCTCTTCACCTTGATGGTTCTATGGTCCTCTGTTCCTGGACTGTAAGAATAACTACTCTCCCCTTTTTGTTATACAGCTTCTACCTTTACAGTTGTGGCAGTAACAATTAGTCATGGTAACAATTACTCACTATTGAATCATAAGACTCTTACCCCCATCTCTTCACCAGACTCATCTAGACAAGATGAAAACTATTCAGTAGGGACTCTACCTTCCCCTGCACACTAAACTGCCTCTTAAAAACTTGTAAGCCAGTCACTTCGTGTCTTTATCACCCCTCATTTTAGGTAGCCAATGTCTAAGTTTCCTGTCCTTATCTACCCCGTATAAGAGGTTATAGGATTGATACTTGATGTGAAGATTCCTTCCCTCTCAGTTGGTATTTTAATAGGAGCTCTGGTAGCATAGTGGTTACGAATTGGGCTGCAAACCTTAAGGTCAGCAGTTCGAAACTACCAGCTGTTCCTTGGGAGAAAGATGAGGCTTTCTGCTCCCATAAAGATTTACAGCCTCAGAAACCCTGTATAGGGTTGCTATGAGTCGGAACCGACTCCACGGTACATAACAACAACAACATCCATAAATATAGGTCAAGTTCATCAAATCGTAGCAATTTACACTTGTTTTCCTTTATCAAAAAAATTTTGTTTTGTTTTGTTTTTTAATCTTCCTTTAGTTGAGTTCTGATTATCAAGCCATCGAGTCTAGGTCAAATAGGTACTATTTGGACATTCTTGCGCATCTCCCCTCACTTCTTATCAGCTGGATGCTTCAGCTCTAGCCCTTCGTGGCTATATCCTTGTTCATGGACTCAGGAGACCCAAGGTCTCACCACACTTTGGACCAACCAGCCCTTCCTCTTTTCTCTCTCATCTCCAGGTCAATGGGAATCTATGGAACGTGGTTGAATTCAGCCCATTTCTTCATTGCTGCCTTTCCCCCTTCCACTCACCAATAGACCAGTGTGGTTTTCAGGAAGCTGACATGCCTGCTCATGTGTTCCTTTTGAGTTTCAGTCTAGGAGGGAGGTTTGTCCTGAAGGGACTTGATTGTTTGCCTTGATGGCTCCCCGGCAAACAGCTTGCTTGTTCTTGTAGTAGCCAATCATACTGCCATTTTTGTTTTGGATTTTTCCTGCTCATCTTTCTTTGAAGATGTATACTTGTCCTTTCTAGTGGGAATGTCCCACCTCAGAAGGTTCTGGATGAGGCTCAGAATTTCACCTAAGGTCTTATACACTGCAAAGACTCCGTAAGAAGCCTATTTCACTGGGCAAGTTCTAGAACCCCTTTTAGATATTCCAATCAGTTATAGGCTTGAAGATGGGCTTACAAGCTTTCTGTAGTCATGTTTCCCGACATTCCTTTCTTTCCCACTCAAGTGTCTGTTTTACAGTAGTAGGCAAGAGAAACCAATATTCATAAGTCAGTCAAGCATCTTAACATTATTTCCACTCTTCAGACTATGCCTCGATCCCTGTATCATAAAGCCCTGTTGTTCCAAAGTTGAGCATGCATCACTTTACCTCTGTCCCATGTAGCCCATGCTAACCTGCCTCATGGTTCCCCTGTCTTCCTTGTTCTTCCACCCCTTTGCCCCCGTAGCAGTACATTTTGACTTAACCTTGTATGTACCATAAACAAGATTTAAAATTTTAAATTAAAAAAAAGAAACTGATACAACGAAAATGAAGATGAAAAGAATAAGTTGAGTGAAACCAAGAGACATAAGGTTAGAAACAAAAGAAATTATGGTCTATATATTTACTAGAAAGGAGTCATGATATGGTGCTGTAGGATTAGCACTGCACTGGTAACCACTAGGTTGGCAGTTCAGACCTACTAGCCACTCCTTGGAAACCCTATACAGGGTCTTTGTAAGTTGAAACTGACTGGATGGCACTGAACAGCAAAATGTTGCTAAAAAGAGGTCACAAATTTTACTCTGACCTTGTTTACAGCCACTGTAATATAGAGAAAAACTAATATGTCACATAATTCTCAGTATTTGTAAGACAAAATCTTTTAAATTTTGTTTCAGATCAATTATTATATTTGTGTTCTAAACACTGTAGATAGTATGTTGTTGATGTTGATAAGTGCCATCGAGTCAGTTGTGACCCATAGCGACCCTGTATAGGGTTTCCGAGGAGCAGCTGGTGACCTTGAACCGCCAACCTTGCAGTTCAGAAGGCTTTGCAGTCTGGCATATTAACTCACAGCGCCACACCAGGACTCCATGTTGTTGCTAAGTACTGTCAAGTTGGTTCTGACTCATAGCGAACCTGTATAGTGTTTCCAAGGAACAGCTGGTGGGTTTGAACTGCTGACCTTGTAGTTCGCAGTTTACTGTTAATCCTACAGCGCCACACCAGGAGTCCATAGGTATGAAGAAACGTATATAACAATGTAAATGAAGAGGAATGAAGTATCTATCCAACACCACATTGAATGTTATAAATTGCTACATACAGAATTTTGTGCACTTAAGTTCTGCATAGGGTTGGTATGAGTTAGCTGACTCAACAGCACCTAACAATAAAAATACAAGTAAACAAAAGTTCTGCTTTTGAGAGAAAACTGTATAAAGTTTGAGAAATAGGGCCTAAACACATGTGTTTTATCATGTGTTTAACTAGAAGGGTAGGCATCCAACAGGACTGTATTGAATAGTGCTCCCATAAATAACTCTCCTTTTTGATCTTCTTTGGTGTTTTAGGTTTCGATGTAGCCAAGACAGGTGATGCCCGAATTGGATTTGTGGGTTTTCCATCTGTGGGGAAGTCAACCCTGCTCAGTAACCTGGCAGGGGTATATTCTGAGGTGGCAGCCTACGAATTCACTACTCTGACCACTGTGCCTGGTGTCATCAGATACAAAGGTGCCAAGATCCAGGTGAGTCCAGCTTGCAGGCCAGGGCATGAACAAATCTATTCTTTTATTCATTTAGGAAACACTTATTAGGAGCTCACTGAAAAGGAGCTCGGCCTGCTCTTTCATCTATCATACTCTCTCTACCATGATAGATAGAGCAGTACATAAATACAGTACATTGTGATGCCTGTGGAAACACAGAGAAAGCCAGTACTCATTTTCCCCTGGGAATAGATGGGGATGGTCTGGTGAGAAGTCAAAGAAGGCTTCATGTAGAAAGTGACATTAAAGGTGGACATTGAAATTTGAATAGCAATTCACCAAGTGGAGACAGAAGAGGAAAGAGCATTTCAGGTGACAGTAGTGGTGAACAGCCTGCTGTGGTGCAAGCTTAGATTTATCATGTGTTTAACTAAGAACCATCAGAACTTTACAAAAAGGTTAATAACGTGCTCAGATCCTTTTCAGTTGACAATTTTTGTCTGTAAAGCTAATGAAGTTGGTCTCCTAAGAAGTTTTAAATGATAGATTTAGGGCTCCCAAATGCGGGATCACCTAGGATGTGAAAGAAAGTATATGTAAAATAATACTCACGGAAGAACATTCTGCACAACTAAGAAGGCAGGGGTCTGGTTTAAGGTCTAGGTGGTTAGGCCATGACACTCTCAATAACCCACCAATTTTTGTGGCATCCTTAGGCTGAAAGAAACACTTAATAGTTCAGAATAAGCAATGGATTGCTAACCATAAGGTTGGCAGTTCAAACCTACCAGCCACTCCTGGGAAACCGTATATAGGGTCACTCTGAGTAGGAACCGACTCAACGTCAATTCAACAACAACAAATTTAAGTATAACTGTCCTTACGGTCAAAATCATTTTACTCATGTGTACCTGCCCACTACTACACAACCTTTCAAACCTTGGAATCAGATTGGACATGCCACATTTGGTTCTTTTCCACATTGATTTTTAGTGTTTTTTCTTTTCTTTTTACTTTATTAACCAGTGATGAATTGAACATTGCTCTGATTTGGATATGATGTAATCAAAAGCAATGTAGTAGAATCTAGTGTTTAAACTGTAAGCTGCTTGAAGCTAGTAGTTTACTTGATGACTGAATCAAGTATTACTATGTTTCTCTTGAAGTTTTAGAAATATCCCATGACACCCATGTAAATTCACTGTTGTGTTGTTAAGTGCTGTGTAGTTGGTTCTGGTTCATAGCAACCCTGTATTGGTTTTCCAAGGAGTGACTGGTGGGTTTGAACCACCAGCCTTTAGGTTAGTAGTTCAGTGCTTATCTTACAGTGCCACACCAGAACTCCAAGTTCATTGTAGTGGTGTTGGAGGTGTGCTGTTATTTCAAGCTCATAGTGACCTTGTATAGGATTTCCAGAACATTTAATTATGCTCATCAGGAATCTGTACCTGGACCAAGAGGCAGTTGTTTGAACAGAACATGGGAACACTGAACGGTTTAAAATTAAGAAAGATGTGCGACAGGTGTATTCTTTCAACATACTTATTCAAACTGTATGCTGAGCAAATAATACAAGAAGCTGGGTTCTATGGAGAAAAACGTGGCATCAGGATTGGAGGAAGACTCATTAACAACCTACGATATGCAGATGATACAACCTTGCTTGCTGAAAGTGAAGAGGACTTAAAATATTTACTCATGAAGATCAAAGAGCACAACCTTCAGTATGGATTGCATTTCAATGTAAAGAAAACAAAAATCCTCACCACTACACCAATAAACATTGTTGAAGTTGTCAAGGACTTCATTCTTCTTGGATCAGCTATCAACACTCATGGAAGTAGCAGTGAAGAAATCAAACGACGTATTGCATTAGGCAAATCTGCTGTACAAGACCTTCTTAAAGTGTTGAAGAGCAAAGATGTCAGCTACTAAGGTACACCTGACCCAAGCCATGGTATTTTCAATAACCTCATATGCATGTGAAAGCTGGACAGTGAATAAGGAAGACCATAGAAGTATTGGTGCTTTTGAGTTATGGTGTTGGAGGAGAATATTGAAAGTTCTATGGGCTGCCAAAAGAACCAATAGATCCATTGTGGAAGAAGTGCAGCCAGAGTGCTCCTTGGAGGCCAAGATGGCCAAACTTTGTCTCTCATACTTTGGACATATTGTCAGGAGGGACAAGTCGCTGGAGAAGAATATCATGTTTGGTAAGGTGGAGGTTCGGAGAAAAAGAGAAAGAACCCCAGCAATATGGATTGGCTAAGTGGCAGCATCGAAGGACTCAAGTGTGGCAACAGTAGTGAGGTTGGCCCAGGGTTGGGCATTGTTTCGTTCTGCTGTGCATAAGGTCACTATGAGTTGGTACCGACTCAGTGGTACCTAACAACAACAAAAATGACTTCTTCATAGCAAATATCTATTTTAAACAACATAAAAGATGACTATATACATGGACCTCACCAGATGGAATACACAAAAATCAAATTGACATCTGTGGAAAGAGACAGTGGAAAAGGTCCATGGTGGTGGTGGTTTTGTGCCGTGGAGTCAGTTCCTACTCATAGCAGCCCTGCATAGGGTTTCTGAGACAGACTGTAAATCTTTATAGGAACAGAAATCCTCATCGATTTCTTGCTAACCTTGAGGTTAGCAGCCCGACTCATAAACTTTATGCTACCAGAGCTCCATATTATTAGCCAAAACAATGCCAGGGGCAGACTGGAACAGATCATCAGTTCATATGCAAGTTAAGGGTGAAGCTGAATAAAAGTAAAACAAGTCCAGAGAGCCAAAATACAACCTTTAACATATCCCACCTGAATTTAGAGATTATCTTAGGAACAAATTTGATGCATTAGACACTAGTGATTGAAGACAAGAAGACTTGTAGAATGACATGAAGAACTTCATCCAGGAAGAAAGCAAAAGGTCGTTAAGAAGACAAGGAAGAAGGAAAAGACCAAAATGGATGTCAGAAGAAACTGAAACTTACTCTCCAGCATAGAGATACTAAAGCAAATGGAAGAAACGAGGAAATAAGCTGTATAGAAAATTTCAAGCAGCAGTTGAGAAGATAAAGTCAAATATTACAGCGAAATGTGTAAAGACCTGGAGTTAGAAAACCATTCCTCAACCTGAGGGAACTGAATAAAAAATTCAACCCTTGACTTGAAATATTGAAGGACTCTATGGGGAAAATACTGAGTGGTGCAGAAAGCATCAGAAGAAGATGGAATGAATACACAGAGTCACTGTATCACAGTGATGTTCAGTCATTTCAAGAGGTAGCATATGATTAAGAGCCAATAATCCTGAAGGAAGAAGTCCAGAGTACATTGAATGCTTTGGCAAAGAACAAAGCTCTTGGAATTGATGGTGTACACATTGAAATCTTTCAACAAACTGAGGCAACACTGGAGGCACTCACTCATCTATGCCAAGAAATTTGGAAGATAACTATCTGACCAACTGGAAGAGGTCCATATTTGTGCCCATTCTAAAGAGAAGTGGCTGAACAGAATATGGAAATCATCAGACAATATCATTAATATCCCATGCAAGCAAAATTTTGCTAAAGATAATTCAAAATGGCTGCAACCATACATTGACAGAAAAATTCCAGAGGTTCAAGCCAGAATCAGGAGAGTACATGGAATGAGGGATATTATGGATCTTGGCTGAAAGCAGAGAATACCAGAAAGATGTTTTACCTGTGCTTTATTGATTCTGAAAAAGATTTCAATTGTGTGGGTCATGATAAACTATGGACAACACTGTGATGAATAAGTATTTCAGAACACTTAATTGTACTCATGAGGAACGCGTACGTAGACCAAGAAGCATTTGTTCAAATGGAACAAGGGAACGCTAAATAGTTTAAAATTAGGAAAGGTATGTGCCAGGGTTGTATTCTTTCACCACACTTACTCAGTCCATATGCTGAGCAGATAATTCAAGAGCTGTATTATATGAAGAAAAATGAGGCACCAGGATAGGAAGAAGACTTATTAACAACCTGTGATATGCAGATGATACATCTTGCTTGCTAAAAGTAAAGAGGAATTAAAAAACATACTGATACAGATCAAAGACCACAGCCTTCATATGGGTTGCACCTCAACGTAAAGAAAATAAAAATCCTATCCACTGGACCAATAAATAACATCTTGATAAATGGAGAAAGGATTGAAATTGTCAAAGACTTCTTATTGCTCGGATCAACCATCAACACTCATGGAAGCAGCAGTCAAGAAATCAAATGATGTATTGCTTTAGGCAAATCTGCTGCACAAGGCTTCTTTAAAGTGTTGAAGAGCAAAATTGTCAGTTTGAGGACTAAGGTACACCTGACCCAAGCCATGGTATTTTCAATAACCTCATATAAATACGCAGGTTGAACTGTGAGTAAGGAAGATCATAGGAGAATTGATGCATTTGCGCTATGGTATTGGAGGAGAATATTAAAAGTATCGTGGACTGCTGAAAGAAAAAAAAATCAACCTATGTTGGAAGAGGTACAGTCAGAATAGTCCTTGGATGCCAGGATGGTGAAACTTTGTTTCTCATACGTCAGACATTTTGTCAGGAGGGACCAGTTGCTGGAGAAGGATATGTTTGGTAAAATGGAGGGTCGGAGAAAAAGAGGAGCCCTCCAACGGGATGGATTGGCACAGTGGCAGCAGCAATGTGCTCAAATGTAGCAATGATTATGAAGTTGATGCAGAACCAGGCAGTGTTTTGGTCTGTTGTGCATAGGGTTGCTATGCATTTGTGCAGACTTGTTGGCATCTAACAACAATAACATGAGAGACAAATTATGGCCATCCTGGCTGATTGATTTATTATTCTGGCAGTCCATAGTACTTTTAATATTCTCCAACACCGTAATTCAAATTCGTCAATTCTTCCATGGTCTTCCTTATTCACTGTCCAACATTCGTATGCATATGAGGTTATTGAAAATACCATGGCTTGGGTCAGGTGCACCTTAGTCCTCAAACTGCCAGTTTTGCTCTTCAGTACTTTAAGGAGGCCCTGTGCAGCAGATTTGCCTAATGCAATACATCGTTTGATTTCTTTTCTTCTTTTTTTTTCGAATAAACAGCTTTAATATATGTGCTGGATGTGATGGAGGAAGCTTTATTTGCCTTTCCGGCCCTTGATTTTCCTCAGATAGAACTCCAACTCTTTGCCCTCTAGAACATAGCCATCTGCTCAGCCACACTGGCCTGGTCTTGAAGTGATCCATGCAAGAAGCTTGCCCTGCTGGGATTGCTCCTCCAAAAGACTGCTGCTTTTTGCATCCTTTTTCCTTTCATTGTATTTTTTCTGAATTTTCTTTGATCGCTTTTTGTTTAATATCTCTTCCTCTTCAGGAGTCAGTTTGGCTCCCTTCTTGCAGTGCATAGTGGGACTCGTACCACTGCTGATACCGTGTGCTGTCAATGAGCATGTTGCAGTTCTTCACTAGAGTCTTGGTGAGGACCAGCCCATTATTGGATGCATTGTACACAACATCAATAGTCCTTGTTTTCTGGGTACAACACTCATAACCCCAGGAGAAGTTCCCCACATCCAGCCTCAGGGCCCAATACTTCTTGTTGTCTCCTCTAATACGTACTGTGTGTTTGCAGTGGGGGCCGATCTTAGTGTTGGCAGCCGAACGTCCAGCTCATACTTAAGCTTCTTGTGGTAGGGCTTTCTCTTCCCCCAGTCTTGTGGCGCTTGTGCCAGTTGTCCCACCCGGGAGATACCTGTCACTCGGCACTGGCTAGAAAGAGAAAACGCAAAGGGTCACAGTCCCACTGTTTGGTTTCTTGACTGCTGTTTCCATGAGTATATATGGTTGATCAGAGCAAAGTGAAATCTGACAACTTCCGTCTTTTCTTCATTTATATGAGTGTTGTTTATTGGTCCATTGCTGAGGATTTTTGTTTTCTTTACATTGAGATGCACTCATACAGAAGGCTGTGGTCTTTGATCCTCATCAGTAAGCATTTTAAGTACTCTTTGTTTTCAGCAAGCAAGGGTGTGTCATCTGAATATCACAGGTTGTTAATGGGTCTTCTTCTGATCCTGATGCCACATTCTTTTTCTTATAATACAGCTTCCCAGATTTTGTGTTCAGCGTACAGATTGTGAATAAGTATGGTGAAAGAATACAACCATGCATACCTTTCCTAATTTTAAACAGTTAGTGTTCCTTTGTTCAGTTTGAACAACTACCTCATGGTAGTTTCATGTAGTTTCCTCATGAGCACAGTTAAGTGTTCTGGAATGCTTGTTCTCCACAATGTTGTCCATAGCTTGTCATGATACATACAGTCTAAAGCCTCTGCATAGTCAGTAAAGTACAGGTAAACATCTTTCTGGTGTTCTCTGCTTTTAGCCAAAATCCTTCTGAAGTTAGCATTGATAAGATTTGTTCCCTGTCCTCATCTCAATCCAGCTTAAACTTCTGACAGTTCTTTGTCAATGTACGGTTGCAGCTGTTTTTAAATTATCTTTAGCTAAATTTTACTTGTATGTGATATTAATGATATTCACAAGACTATCTAGGCATTTTAAACAGGTACAGTATATTAAAAACTGACGTTTATTTATTTTGCAATGGTCACACACACACTTATGAGGAAGATTGGATTTATATGTCCTAAATTTTGGTTACTTTAGAATTAAATCATTTTATCTTTCGCTTCAAATTTATAACGTTTTTTTTCCCCCTTGTCCTTTATCTTACAGCTTTTGGATCTCCCAGGTATCATTGAGGGTGCTAAGGATGGCAAAGGTAGAGGCCGTCAAGTCATTGCAGGTGAGTGGTCCATGGCCATTATTCCAGGGGATGATCCCCTTACCTTTTGGTATTCTTTTAGCAAGGGACTTTGGGCTTGGAGATGCTACCCTAGTGAAGGCACAGTTGACCTGTCTTTTCACCAGAGTGCATATCTCAGGACAAATGAAGTGTTTTGGTTAGTTCCCACTGGTAGCTGTTGTTATGTGCCGTTGAATCACTTTGGACTCATAGTGATCCTGTATAAGGTTTCCAGAGCAGGTTAAAAACTGCAACTCAGGTCTTCCGACTCTGACCAATGCCTTTACTTCTTTTTTCCATTAAAAAAAATAAAATGTTATAACAGGGTTGTTGTGAAGTGCTGTCGAGTTGGTTCCAACCCATAGCAACCCTGTATAGGGTTTCCGAGGAACAGCTGGTGAGCTTGAACCACCGACCTTGCAGTTCATACGGCTTTGTAGTCTGGCGCATTAACCCACAGCGCCACAGCATAAAAGGGTAATCATAAAACAATCTATTGCTCTCTTTTCCTTGCTCTATAGGCAAGTATTTTTAAGCCTCAGCTAAGCTGTTGTTTTTGTTACTTAACTTTTTGTAAATATTATCTTTGAATTCATTTTTTTGCTGTTTGAAAAAATTCTTTTTTTCTTTGTTGTTGAGAACATACACAGTATAACATATACCAGTTCAACCATTTTAACTTGAAAGGTGATTGAGGGATGTAGTCTGATAGGAAAAAACGTTTGCAGTCAGGCGTAATACCAGATTTTTAATAAAGCTCAAGTGGATACCTCTCAAATCATTGATGTTTGCAGTAAGTGTATGGGAATGCTGTCCCACATGAAATAACAGGTTTTGGATGGATCAAGCATTTTAAGGAAGAACGGGAGCACAAAGTGAGGGCAGACCAGACCCATTAACTTTGACAAATAAAGGTCTTGCGGCTGAAGTCCAGAAATTGGTGGAAGAAGGCCATAGAGTTACTATTGATGTGACAGCTCCTGACATTGGCATCTCATATGGTTCAGTGTTTTCATTGTTATGTGAACACGTTGGCCTCAGAAAGTTTTCTGCTCAGTGAGTGCCAAAAGGGTCACATGAAAATCACTAGTTGAAAGAGCCTATCTTTCTGCTGTCTTTTAAGCAACGTTGTAGCAAATGAATGATTTTATGGAACAAATGTCCTCTGTCATTTGAGAAAATCTATCCAGATGAGCCCTTTGACATCCCAAAACAGTTGGCCATACATAACCATTTGAACTGACCTCTCTGCCTTGAATTTCACTGGCTCAGAAAATCCTCTTGGAAGCCACTGTTTTCTCTGGATCGTATTGGTAAATTCAAGAGTCATCTCTGTTTCTGATATATTACAAACATCTGGTGTTCGCGTTCCATTTCTCTAAGAGTGTAGAACTAGAACGTTGATGGGATTGAGCAGGAGTTTTGACTCATGGGCTTTACTATTCAGTGTGATAATGCAGTGAGCTAGCTCTTTTGGAGGGAAACTTCTAGATAATTTTGACAGGCTTTTTTTTTTTTTTATGTGACTAGTCAGTAACTGGTAAAAAAATCCTTAAAGCTTGGAGGATGTGGTCTGTGTTATTGAATGTATGCTGGGAGCAGGAAAGGAGACGGTGTATAGGGACTCAGCTGTTTAGAATGAATATTTCTGCTAAACTTCCTTCTTTTCATTCTGTTGTTTTATTGTTACACTCTTTTGGCCTAAGCCTGAACTCCAGTGACATTTCTGTCACATGTCTTGGTTCTCTTTAGACAAAGGACCACATTTCCATTTTCAACATCCTGTTCCTGCTCTAGTGTTCTATGTTCTTTTACATTGTCTGTTTAGGGTGCCCTGGGTATTTTCATGTGGTTGTCAAATTGTGGACATAAGCAAGCTTTTTTTTTAAAACTGTTGTTGTTTTTAAGTGCCGTCAAGTTGGTTCTCACCCATAGCCACGCTGTTGTTGTTGTGAAGTGCTGTCGAGTGGATCCCTGTGGCTCTTTGAAATTGTTTTTTGTTAAGTGTAAAAGCTCTAAATTGGGTATAGATTTTTTCATTGCTCTTATTGCTGTGGCCTTGCACTGTTGATTTTTTTCCCAAATTAGAGGATACACTTGCCCCATAGGACTTTCTAAGTTGTAATCTTAATGAGAACAGGTCACCAGGTCTTTTCCCCTGCTGAGTAACTGGTGACTTTGAATTGCCAAACTTTTAGTTAGTAGCTTAGGGCTTTAATTTTCTCTAAATATGAAAGGGAATGGTACAACACAGAACACTAGAATAGATAGATTCAACTTCATTTTGACCTTTACTCGTGGAATGTTTTAATTTTGCTTTATGCCTGTGGTTCAGTGTAATACTAATCGTGTCCCCTTTCATTCTCAAAAATTTCCTGTTGGGATGATAAATTATATAGTCACAAATATGTTTTTGTTTGTTTCTTTGGATTTTTACAAGCGTGGCTTACTTTTTTGATAAGAAATCAGTAGATGTTAAAACTACAAAAATCTCCTAGAATGTTTGAGTAACTATTGTTCTGTAGCATCTGAGTAAATCTCACCCAGACAGAAAATTCTTTGCTATTTTGGGATAGGCAAAGATTTACTAGATGGAACACTGCCATCGGAAACCATGAAAAAAGCAATAAATTAATTGCACATTATTGAAATTAAAAACTTTTTCTGGTCAAAAGATAGTTCAAATGAAAAAGCAAATTGCACATGGGGAGAAAATGTTTGAGATGTGTATCTGACAAAGGACTTTATTTCAGAATATATAGAGTGCTTATACAGTATTAAGACAACCCAATTAAAACGTGAGCAAAAGAGTAAGCACAAAAAGAGATATGAATGGCCAGTAAGCATGTGAAGAGATAGTTAACATCATTAGTTATCAAGGAAATCACATTAAAGCCACAATGTGCATACCCATAAGAGTGGCTAAAATTGAGAGGGGAAATGATAATACCAATGTTTGGTGAGGATGAGGAACAATTGAAACGGTTGTATACTGATGATGGGAGTATTGCTGTTAAATGCTGTTGAGTCAGTATAGAGTTTCCAAGGCGCCGTTGATGGGTTTGAATTGCTGATCTTACTGTTAGCCATCTAGTGTTTATCCAGGGAGTGTAAAATAATATAAATGCTTTGGAAAACAGTTTGGCAGTTTCATATAACCCAGAAATTCTACTTCTTAGTATTTACTTCAGAGAAATGAAAATATATGTCCACAGAAAGAGTTGTATACGAATGTACTTGATAACATTGATCATAATTATCTAAAATTGTAAACAATATAAATGTCCATCAACAGATTAATGAGTAAAGTTATATCCATAAAATGGAGTGATGAGAGGAATAAATTATATACACATGACGTGGATGACTGTAAAATGGAGTGATGAGAGGAATAAATTGTATATATGTGACATGGATGAATCACAAAAATATGCCAAGTCAAAAGAGGCACAAAAGAGCTTACAATACAAGGGAGCATCAAAAAGTTTATGGAGACATTTCGTTATCGTTTACTTCTGTTTTTCCATGAACTTTTTGAAGCCCCCTTGTATTGTATGATTCCACTTACATGAAATTCTAAAATGTGCAAACTAATTTTTGGTGAAGAAAGCAGGTGAGTATTGGCTGCCAGTGGATAGGATGGTCTACTGCAGAGGGACCCAGGGAATTTGTGGAGATGATGGAGGATTCTGTATTCGGATTGCTGTGGTGGTTACTTTGGTGTATACTTTGTCATCAGACAGTTTGCTCAGAATAGTTAAAAGTTACTGTTTGTAAATTATACTTCAATAAAGTTGATAAAATATGCTAACCAGATCATCTTTTTCTCTTAGAGTTCTTTCTGCTTTAAGTCTTTCTAAACTCTTGGAGATTTGAGGTGACTATGGTTAGAATTTTTCTCTGACTAGTTTTTCTACTAGTGTATCTAGAAGATAAGGTGGGTGTGCTGACTCTTAGGCAATTATGTAGTGACTCTAAGACAAACATTGTAAGTTGACTTCTGGGAAAACATTTTTGTAATTTTAAGAACTTTATATGTATGTACACAATCACCTCCCCCCCCGCCCCCCCAAATCCTTTTTCTCTTTAAGAAGAAATGCAAAAGCTATTTGAGTATTTGGATTAGTTATGAGTTTATTGACCTTTTTCACCAAATTCTCCAGTGGCCCGAACCTGTAACTTGATCCTGATTGTTCTGGATGTCCTAAAGCCCTTGGGACACAAGAAGATAATTGAAAATGAGCTCGAAGGCTTTGGCATTCGCTTGAACAGCAAATCTCCCAACATTGGCTTTAAGAAGAAGGACAAGGGAGGCATTAATCTCACAGCTACTGTAAGTAGGGAATGTGATAATAGGTCTGGCTACTAAAGGGACTGGGGTGGGGGTTAGATTCATACTGGCATCTGGAGATTTAGCTATGCTGATTACCTTACCTAATGACCTTACTCTCTGACTTATCCTTTGCAGCTCTCATTAACTCTTTGGTTTGTCTGTTTGGGATGATAGGGGGATATGGACTTTATATATTTGCATGAAGTACACTTGACTCTAGAACAGCACAGGTTTGAACTGTGTGGCTCCACTTATATGTGAATTTGAAAAAGGAAAAATGTGATGCCAATTATCTTTGTGCGAGCAGTTCATCTCTCTGCTAAATTGTGTGTCGCAAGAAAAAGTGACCTCTGTGGTTTTCATGTATTTTTTTCATTATTTTTAGTAGTGATGCTGGAAGTGCTCCTAAGAAGCAGAGAAAAGTCATGACTTTAAAGAGAAAGTTGGATTGGTTGATATTTACCATAGATAAGGTCTGCAGCTGTGGTTGCCCTCCATTTCAAGATAAATGAATCCAGTATAAGGACCATTGTTACATAAGAAAGGGAAATTTGTGCAATAAGGAGGCGTAAAAACTTTGAGATTTTTGTACAGTACCTTTTTATATTGTCATAAAAACACAGCTTGTATATAACATACAAAATACATGTTAATCAAGCATTTATGTCTGCCATAAGGCTTCTGGTCAACAGTAGGCTATTAAGTTTTGGAGGAGTCAAAAGTTATATGTGGATTTTCTACACCTCAGGGGGTCAGTGCCCCTAACCTTCTCCCCCCCCCCCCCCCAGGGTTTTTGAAGGGTCAATTGTGGATGGCTGTCAATACCATGTTTTTATAGCACACCTACTATCGGGCAAACGTTGTAGGCTCTTGGGATATATATTATGGGGAAAAAAGTTAATGAGTTAAATATAGTGTATTGATGGTGATATCTAAGGAGATTAAATAGGAAAAGGGGATAAGGGAAGGAGTGTTGGTTTTATGTAGGGTGGTCAGGCAAGATTTCACTGAGGTAACATGAAAGTGTGAACAAGTAGAAATCTTGGGGAAGAGCATTTCTTAATAGATAGAAACCTCGGGTATGAATGCACTGAAGATAGAGCATGCCTTTGCATGGTCAAGGACCAGAATGGACAAGTGGAGCATACTAAAGTGGAGTCATAGTTGTTGAATGCTGGCCGTTAAGTCCGTTCCAACTCAGTGAACATGTATAGGGTTTCTGCGGAGTGGCTGGTAGGTTTGAACCACCAGCCTTGCAGTTAGCAGTCCGTTGTTTATCTTACAGAAGCCATAGTAAAGGGCTATGCATTTACTTTGAATTGTGATGCAGACTTAACATGATTTGATGCAGGGTTTTGTTTGTTTATTTCAAATCTTATTGTAGTAAAAAACTGAACAAAGTTTGCCATTTTAATGATTTTTAAGTGTGTAATTCAGTGCCGATTTAACATTATTGCTATCATCACCACTCACTGTTTTTGGAAGTTTTACAAAACCTCACACATTTTTCTGATAGCCATCCTAGTGACGGTGAGGTATTGATTTAGGTTTTATGGGATCATACTGGCAATTCGATTGAAAATAGACTGGAATGGGGTAAGAATAAAAGTATATATCATTTAAGAAGTTATTGCAATAACCCAGATAAGAAATGATGGCTTCTTAGACCAGAGTGGTAGTAGTGGAGATGGGAAACAATGGATTCTGGAAAGTTTTTAAAAGTAACCGATAGGAATCATCGATGGATTGAATGTGTGTTATGAGAAAAAGAGATAACTAATTTTTTTTCCTAATCTAGAAAAATGGGCTCTTGTTAATTTAAATGCTAAGACTTGGGATAGAATAGGTTTGGCGGAGAGGGGGATATCAGGGCATTAAGTTTGAGATATCACTTAGACTTAAAGGAATGATCTGGACTGGATTATAAATTTTGGAGTCATCAGCTTTAAAGCCATGAGCCTAGCTTAGATCACTAAGGAAGTGGGTGGGTATAAATAGGGAAAAAAGGAGATTTGAGGATTGAACTCTGGGGCCTTCCTGCAATTGGAGGTTGGGAGATGGGAAAATCAGCAAATTAGAATTATACGGAAAAGTAGGGCTAGAATGAAAGTTGGAAGAGTTTGGAAACCTGGAAATTGAGTAAAGAAAGTGTTTCAGATGGGAGTGAGTGATCAGTTCAGTCATTTGAATACTGAGCTTCCTACTAAATTTAACATTATAGAGATCCAGATGATTTAAATGGTATATATGTGTAAGCTGTTCTGCCCAAAAGATTCTTCCCTTTATCCTATTAGGTTTGAAATTTTAGCGTTCAAGATTCCTTTTTTTGAGTTTAGAAAACTTTAGTTTTTTAAGCATTGCCTACTAAAAAGCAGTTACTCTACTCCAGGGTAGCCTCACTAACATCTGCTGTCCATTCTAACTAGGAGTCCTGATGTGGCACTGTGGGTTAATGCGCCAGACTACAAAGCCATTTGAACTGCAAGGTCGGCGGTTCAAGCTCACCAGCTGCTCCTTGGAAACCCTATACAGGGTTGCTATGGGTTGGAATCGACTTGACGGCATTTCACAACAACAGTAGTAACCTTGTACACCAGAATAGAGCTGCTTAAGATTTCCAAGACTGATTCATTATGGGAGCAGTCTGCCTCATTTTTCTCCCATGGAGTGATTGGTGTTTAAACTGTCACTTTGCAGCTAGCAGCCCAATGCTTAATCCACTGTGCCACCAGGGCTCCTTTCAGGGTAGCAGTCTTCAGAAATGAGTTTGCACTGTAGCTAGAGTTACCCATGTATATGGGAATGTACTTTTGGGAAGTCTTTTGCTCTCTGACCATTCTCTTGATCCATTCAGTGTCCTCAGAGTGAGCTGGATGCTGAAACTGTGAAGAGCATTCTGGCTGAATACAAAATCCACAATGCTGATGTGACTCTGCGTAGTGATGCCACAGCTGATGACCTCATTGATGTGGTGGAAGGAAACAGGTACCGATCTAGAGCACAGCCTACTGCCTTGAGTTTGCAGCTTTGTAATGAAAATAACACTGGATCACCAACTGGACATCAATTCTAACTATAGTCATGCTGCTGTCTTAAGTAGTAGTGAGGTTTTGGTTTCTTAAGCTATACAATGAAGCATTTGTTTTGATTTCTAATATCTTTCCTAGTGCTGAAGTTTTATTTTGATGGTCAAGTTTCTCATTTCTGTTCCTTAATGTAAATTTAGCATCCGCTAAGCTCTTGGTCAGGTGGTAGTTATTATAGTCAGTCACTCTGTGCTCCCAGAAGTAATAATCCATTTGAGAGACCCTGTAGGCTGCCGTACAGAGCTTGAGAGCAGGACAAGTCTAGTCTTTCCAGCTTTGTAGTTATTCACTGGGACATAACATCTAGAGAGTGACAGAGTTGGGATTAGAGTCAGTCTGGGTGACTTCATAGTTTATCTCTTTCCACACAGCGTGTGGTCACTCGGGAATTCTCTGCCTGACATATTAGAGCCTGAGTTTGATTACTTTTCAACTTATAGGTCACTTTTTGGACTTTACGCCTTTTTTTGGGGGGAGTGGGGTACTGATGTGCCATATATGATGGGGTTCTGGGTAAAGAGGTGGTGCCAGTCATCAGATTGATAGTCTAGTCAACAACTCAAGGCTAGTGTCCTATTTGTTTTCTTCTCCTGCAGAGTTTATATCCCATGTATCTATGTGTTAAATAAGATTGATCAGATCTCCATTGAGGAATTGGATATCATTTACAAGGTACCTCACTGCGTACCCATCTCTGCCCACCACCGCTGGAATTTTGATGACCTGCTGGAAAAGATCTGGGACTATCTGAAACTAGTGAGGATGTAAGTCTTACTTAAGATGAGAGGGAGTTGAACAGCCAGACTATCCTAAAATGATAACCTCTGGAGCTCATTCACAAGATTTTTTTTAGAATTATAAATAGATCAGTTCCTTTCATCTGCTAGACCATATTTGAGGATATTCGCTTTCTTAGGTTGAGAGTTATCTGGAGCTGATCTTCTCAGGGGTATTGGAAGGTGGGTTTGCATTCAACACATGAAATGTTCCAGGCAGAAGGCAACCTCTCTTGCTTTTGTTCTAGTTATACTAAACCCAAAGGCCAGTTACCAGACTATACATCCCCAGTTGTGCTGCCCGACTCCAGGACCACGGTGGAGGATTTCTGCATGAAGATTCACAAAAATCTTATCAAAGAATTTAAATAGTGAGTATCACAGGTGTGCAGTATCTCCTTTTCTAGTTTCATTAACTTGGAAGTTTTAGGATAGCATCAGAGAAGTCTGGCAACTGGGAGGCTGCTACAGTGCTTTGGTTAGAACTCAGCAGTGGCTTCTGAAATCCATGCAGGGTGGAGCAGGCTGAGCTCCAGGAGAGGTGGGCTGATGGTACAAGAACTAAGAGTCTTTCTAAAATTTTCTCGTGAATGATGTGAGGTTAGTGCTGTTTTGGTCCTTTACAGTGCTTCCTATCTCCAGACCCATGACGTGTCCCACCATTGTTCGTGGCATGATACTTACCTTGAGGACTTAGTGAAGTTGCTATCTGCTGGGTTTCTCTCCTGTAAAGTTTCTATTAGACAATGGTGGTGGGGGAGATACTTTGTGTCTTCACATGTTCACCCGGCTCTGACTCTCTAATGGAGCTTGTCTACACCATAAGTTGCAGTGGTGTTTGTCTGACAGCGATCCTCTCTTTTCCTCTTTCATTCTACATTCATTGATTGGAATTCTACTGTGAATTAGTGCTCTGTGTTCCCTGCTTATTAATCCACAGGTTTACAAAGTTACTTGTAATTCTAATAGTGAGAACGTTTCAGAATTGCAACCCATATCCTTGTGAGAAATACTTGCACTTAACTGGATTACAACATTGATGAAAAGTTCCTTTCATCTTTACAGGCTGATAATTTCAAAATAGTTTTAAAAACAAAAGAAAAATAGTTCTAGGAAACAAGGAAAGTGACATTTAAAAATATTCTGATCCTCAGAATAGTGAGAGAGGTCCTTTATTGAGCCTCAGATTACTTTTATATATATATTTATATGTAGTAGTGTGCTGCTGAGTCAATTTTGACTTGTGGAGTCCCTTATCAGACAGAGGAGAGCTGCCCTATGAGGTTTCCAAGGCAGTAAATCTTTATGGAAAATGACTCTACCTCATCTTTCTCCTATGTAGCCACTAGTGGGCTCCTTCACGTTCCCATGTTGTTAAGTGCCCCTGAGTCGGTTCCAGTTTAGCGGCTGGTGGATTTGAACTGCTGACCTGGCAGTTACCAGTCCAGTTATGCTTATCCTACAGCGCTACACTGGGACTCATATTCAACACTGTTGTTCCTAAGTGCCTCTGAGTCCGTTCCCACTCATAGTGACCCTTTATAGGGTTTCAGGAGTGGATGGTGGGTTTGAACCACCAGCCCTGTGGTTTAGCAGTTCAGTGCTTGTCCTACAGTGCCACAGCATGACTCCACATGGTTGTTGGTAGTGGTTGTGTGTTGTTGAGTTGGTTCCAACTCAGTAAACCCTGTATATGGTTTCCAGGGTTGTAAATCTTTATGGGAGCAGAAAACTGCATAGCGGCTGGTAGATTTGAACTGCTGACCTTGTGGTTAGCAGCCTACCTCGTAACTCACTTTTCTACCAGGTCTCCTCATGACTCCACATAGTGATACTGACTTCCACTACACTTGAACCACATACTTAGGCACTTACTGAGTCAATGAAAAATCCTCTTGGAAAAAGTTCAAATTTGTCCTTGTTTATAGATTTCTGTATTGCCTCTGCCCTCCCACACTTGTCCCTGCCCTGTTCTCGTCACGTGCTTGTCTGTGTGGACATATAGCCATCTTCTTTTTTTCCTCCCTTTGGGAGAAAACTACCTGAAGTAGAAAAAAATGAAATGGTATCACACAAAGACATGTATGTGGTGCTGTAGGATAAACACTGGACTAACCACAAGGTTGGCGGCTGAAACCCCCAGTTGCCCCTCGGAAACCGTATAAAGGGTTGCTATGAGGAGCTCTGGTAGTGTAGTGGTTATGACTCGGGCTGCAAACTTTAAGGTCAGCAGTTCGAAACTACCAGCCACTCTGCGGGAGAAAGATGAGACTTTCTGCTCCTGTAAAGATTTACAGCCTTGGAAACCCTGTACAGGGTTGCTATGGGTCGGAACTGACTCCACGGCACATAACAACAACAACATGAGTTGGTATCAACAGGACGGCACTTCCCAAGGACATATATAATCCCAATTACACACCAGGGGGTTATAAAAAGTTTCTAGAAAAATAGAATTAACAGACAATGGGGTTTTTCTACAAACTTTTTAAATAGGTAGTTTTCTTGTCCTTAAGCACAGTCCTTCTCCATTTTATTTTTTTACTCAAGAAAGAGGTTTTGGTATGTGTTTGTTAGGGTTTCCGTATGCATTGCTTTTTTTTCCAAAAGGGCTTAACTAGTTTGCACATTGCCATCAGGAAAATAGGAGACACTGACTTAGTTCAGATATTTATTGTGATTGCTAAAAACTTGTTTTCTAGTTTAAGAGAATAAAATGGTCATTTTTCATTTGTTTAAATATATTTGCTTGTTCATTTGAAGATTTTTATATATTCTACCAATGATATCTATTCCTAATAGCTTCTCTCTTTTTTAGTAGTTTCTAGTTTAATGATTTCTTTTTGGAATAAGTTTTTGAAGACATTTTTAGCTCAAAGACAATATAATAACTATATGGCCACCATTTTTCATCTTTAGACACATTGTTATCTCTCAGCATCTTTTTTTAAGGTCTCAGTGTCTTTTTTCTTTTAATCAATTTCCATCTTTAGCCCAACATACTCTTCATGTTGGAGGTCTTTCAGTAGGGGAGGGCATTTCCCTAGCAAAGCTGAAAAAGGGAAACCCTATGCTTCTTAGTGGTTACCACTGTGGCTTTAGTGGGGCCAGTACAAAGAAGGTGTTCTGTGACCGTATGTAATCGACATTTAAGTGTTTAAGAATCTATTCCCAACTGAATTATTTTAGGGTATTTCGCTGTGACATGCTTTCTCCTTTTAATTTTAAATTGGGCTTCTTAGACTGCTATTGTGCTTTTTCAAACTTTTTGACCTTAAACTACTTGGAACACGAGAAACCACACAACTTGCAGAAGTTCAAAGGCTCCATGTACTGCACTGCTGAGGCTTGGCTTTTGAGTGTGATTGAGCCTGAGAGAGGTACTTTGGCTGTTGACAGGCTTGTGGCTCCTGAGAGCTGGGACAGAGAATGTGTGAAAGGGTGGTGGCATCCAGGCAGGTGGGTCTAAATGATCATTTTCACTGACTCTTCTTTTTCCCCTTCTGTTCAGCGCTCTGGTCTGGGGTCTCTCTGTGAAACACAATCCTCAGAAAGTGGGTAAAGGTCACACTTGTTGGAGGATGAGGATGGCATTCAGATTGTGAAGAAGTGAAACCTTCCTCTTTTTCCACTGCTGGGCCAGCACAGCAGCAGCAGCAGCATTCCCCATGACCAAGCACCCTGCTCTCAAATCCCTCCTCAGCTGCTCACTGGGTCAGGATTCAGGGGGAGGGAGATGGAAACACACACACTGGAATTTCACTTGTCTTAGTTGTCACCTTGTCTGTTGAACTGTATAAAGAACCTGGTCTGCAGCTGGCTACGTGCAGTTCATGGTGTTGGTGTGAGAGAGTTCGTTTGGAGATGGACTTTAAGAGGCATTTGAGAACTTGCTATATGGTGTGAGGTGGATACAATGTGACTGCAATATCTTAAATTAATTGGATGTGATCTTTAGTCTTTCCCGGGTGTTTTAAGAGGCATTTGAGAACTTGCTACATGGTGTGAGGTGGATACAATGTGACTGCAGTATCTTAAATTAATTGGATGTGATCTTTAGTCCTTCCCCAGTATCTTTCCTAAGTAAATAGTACTGGAGAAAGGAAAAAGTTAAAATCAGTTAAATCACCTGATTATTCCCTACAAGGCTAGCCCATTTTGGGATATGGTTTAGTATGGCAATTGAATAAAGTACCCTGATAGACAGGGTTTGAATCACACACCCACTCCTAATTCTTGAGCCTCCATGTGTCCTTATATAGTGTGGGTTAGTAACAGTCCTGTCTTCTAAGATGGTGATTATTAGTGTTAAGGGAGATGGTACTAGCAAACTCTGCTTACCGTGGTATCTGGCATACAAGCCAGTACTTTGTGAATGTTGACTCTTGTCACGGGCCTTTTCTTTCTGGGCTCCCTGCCTTCCTTAGGCTGAATGTTGAGCTGTTCCCTTGCTGCCTGAACCCCCATGTCAGCCCTGCCCCCAAATCCATATCCAGCGCATCATCAGGTTTTGGGGGCTGTTCTGTCATTGTGGATCCATGTTCTTTCCATCAGGCTACTCCAGTTTGCTGACTTTGCTGGCATACCTCAGTCACAGAATGCTTGCTACACCATCTTGGGCCTTACATTAGATAGAATTCAGTGGGTAATAAAAAGGGCTGAGTCTTGTCTTTTGGAGAAGCCATTTCCCAGAAGCCCACTAGTCAATTTTACTGGGTCTCAGTGGCCACTCCTAAAACAGTATTGGTAAAGGGAATAGAATTACAAATGTGTGTTCACCACTATAAGTTGTCTCCATTCCTGTGTTGTGTTTATGCCTGTTATCCACTGAGAGAGGTGGGCAGTGGATCTGACTTCCCATGGCTGGCTTATAAGACATTCATAGTTTCCTCCTGAAGAAGGCCTGGCTGCACTTGCCATTCATTTTACTCCAGCTTCTCATTCTCACTGACCTCACAAGCACTAACAGCTCAGTTTAGTTTCTTTTTACTTTTGAAGCAATAATATTTACCCCCACTTGACACTAATCATTAAAGGTCGATTTTCCATGAGGGCTGTGTATGGCTCTCTCTTCTTTTACTTGGAAGTTTCCTTCTGCATCCTTAGCTTGTCTTAAACTTCATTTTGTACTTCTTTCAAGTCCTGATTGTTTCTAAACCACCTTTGTTTCAAAGACATATCTTCTTAATTGGCTGAGATAATACTTGCTTCCTGCCCTTACCCTGTCAGTGAACAGACCTTAATAGCTCTTGGAAGATTGCATTCATTTTCTCATTGGCCCCTATCCTCACCTCCAGTCCATTGTGTGCACCAGAAGGTTTACTAAAGTCTATGAATGTCTAGCTTCCATGCTCCTATTCCTACCGATTCTCTCTTCTCTTCAGGCTATCTATCTTGCTGGCTAATGAAATTGCTTTTTGCATAGTGCCACATTTGTTTGTCTGCCCCACCATGCTTAAAAAGAAGCCTTTACTGGCAGCACTAATCCAACCTCCCTGCCCTGTACTTCCAACATGAACATTGGGGGAATAAAGAGGACAGACCCACACTCAGGACTGTATTCAGCTTTCACCTGTGCTAACAAAGCATTTGCAAGAATTCTAACCTTAGGGTTTACTTTTAAAGCTAAAGAGTCACACTGACAATGAACAGTATGGGCCTAATGAAGTTGAATGAAAAGTACTAAGAGAGGGATCTCAGGCAGGGTGGGCAGCTTCAGATTATAACCAATACCTCAAATATGCTAAACTTTGCTGTCTTTTAGTCAAAATCCACCTTGCTCTTAACTTGATAAATAAATGAAAACTTTCTTCCCTTTTTTCCAGTGCTGTTTATGTAGTTCAAGTGAATAATGGGCTGAGGAAGAAGATACAGCATACAGGCTTCAGAGTAGGGAAGTTCTGAATGGAAAAAGATAGGATTCAAACAGAACTCTGGCCCCATTTTTTTTTCCCTACAGAGGGTTTGAGCTAGAGAAACAAGATGGTAGCTAACTATTGCCTTTTGCCTCAATCAGTGTGGATTTGCTGCTGGTTTTACACCTGAGGCAGGAAGAATGGGAGAAACTGCTATATACATGATTTCATCAATGAACAAGTTTTTAGTAGTTTGGTTTTATCTTCAAAACATATTATAAACATTCTTGTACTAACCAAGGATGTTTATAATATGATGTCTAAGAGAGCTCAGATTAACTGAAGACCCATTTGGGACTCCAGGGCTTAAGAAAAGTCATAGATTTCTTCTAAATGTTCATCTGCATGGCATTTAAAAGAAATATTTAGAACTTATTCCACAAGAACCTACAATGTCACATGTTAGATTAGAAACATGGGACAAGAGATTCAGGGAAGAAATAAACACAATAATACCACTGACTTCATTCACACACTTAGCATATGCAACTTTAATCAACCAAAAAAAAAAGTCCCAAATGTACAAGTGAAAAAAAACACCAAAATGTTGACACAGGCTTAACTAATATCAGCTACTTTTATGTACAGCTGTATAAGTTCAAAAAAGCTATCCTATATGTATATACAAAAGTTGTTTATACACAGGTCTGTACATAAGGGTCTATACATTCATTTCCTCAGAACCCTTAGGTGCCGACACCAACACTTCATTCACATATCTTACAAAAAAAAAGGACTGTTTTCAGGATGGACAGTATTGCCTCCTGTGTTCAGACCGTGGGTTCCACTGATGGGCTAAGAGACCCTTTCACCACAATGCAGACCACATCTGATGCATGGACATCCATTCTAAAGGCCCCCAAACAGTTTCATCAGATTGTTCCAAAATAAAAGCCAGTAAAGCAACCCTGGATGAGGAAGCAGAGTCCTGACTTAACTGTCACTCTAGGTCCAGGCTTAGGTGAACCTCACCCTGTGCTGCTCACTGTCGGTATTCCAGCTCGTCCACACTGATGACTTTGGCAGGCATGGAGGGCAGGGGCTGCTGCAGCACATCCGAGCCAAACCACTTGGCCAGGCCCACGGGAGAGCTGCTCCTCTGGCTGGGGCGGTGCTCCAGCTGGGCATGCACGTGGGGCAGGCCTGACCGGCTGGGCACATTCTGAGGGGTGATTGGAACGCTGACAGCTGCTGCCTGAGAGCCAGAGCCTGGAGGGTGCAGAACTGTGGGGATGAAAAGAGTTAGCACTGCATGTGGGGAGAGTAGTTCTGTACTATATATATCCTGTTTTACTCAAAACTTCTAAGACCTCAAAAAGTCTGTATCAGATTTATTCTACCATTTCTTCAGGAAGCATGCAAACTGCCAACACAACCAGAAGATTAGTTAAGTGCCCTCAAATCTGTCCCAAATTTATAGCAACCCTGTACAGGGTTTCTGAGGAGCAATTGGTGAATCTGAACCACCAACTTTTTGGTTCAAACCAACCTTGCAGTTAAAAAACTGACTTAGAAAAGAAGCCATCTGGGTTATGTAAGAGCCCATCCTGAGTAATATAACCACTACCTGGACCATGCCAAATGGTCACATCTCAGAAAACACAGCTGATGAGAATGCATCTACCACAGAAGGGCCTATGCTGAACCTCTGTTCAAAAGATCCTAATGAAAACAAGTACATACTTGCCTCTACTACTGCCTTTGAAAGAATAATAATCCCAAATCTCACTGAGGTTGGATGACTTCATTTTATGCTCTCTAGTGAACCCCACTCTCTGACTAGGAGATTGAGGATGTGCTAGTTTCCATTCATCCCCTATGCTGAAAATGTCCAGAAGAAAGCTCCAAGTTTACTGAGCCCCTTGCTGTGCCTACCTGAGCGCTGTAACTGCTGCTGCATCACTGCCAGATGCAGAGGTGTCCCAGGACGAGGGTTTAGAAGAGGGTGACTGGTGGCAGGTAAAGGGTAAAAAGGCTGACCCAGGATTGGACCAGATATTCCCTGTAAATGAGTCAGATCCATCCCAGGAGGAAGCACACCTATTAAGTAAAGAAAAGAAACTGTTTAGCAATCAATCCTGGACATTTCAACTTCAATTTTGCTCATCTAGAAGTTTAAGAATCAAGAATGCTTGAGCTAAATCCCCAATCCTAATGGACTGGGATTGGACCCACTGCCCATTAGTTAGATGGAAGCATCTAAAGACAGTTTTCTGGGTACGAAATTTTCCTGTAACAGTACAGCCACTTCATCGGTGCCACCAACTGTTGTCTTAACAACCCCAGAGACCTATAACATACACCAAACCCAGATCAGAAACTCACCAGCTTGGAGCAAACTTGGAAGATGCTGTGGGTGTGCTCCCTGGGCCAGCATCCTTTGGACCAGCCCTGGGTGAAGCTGGTGAGCAGGCCGAACAATGGGTACATGGGGGACGAGAGGAACTTGGTGGACAGGACGGAGAAAAGGTGCTCCTGAAACTGGTGAAGCCAAGGTGGGTGTTTTTCTCCCGGTTGCTTTAGGTCGATAGTCTTGTTCTTTGGCGTAACGGTTGGTTTGGGACAGTGGGGTAGAGCATGAAGACCGCTGCAAGGTTGACATTTTAGGGTTTGTGGTGGGAGAAGAGTCTCGCTCGGCAGTGGACACAGAGTTAGATGATACGTGGTTCTCTGTAAGGATCCAGACAAAGAATATTTGGGTACTGGCAAACTTCTCCTGAACACTTTGGCCTCCAAGTAGAGTAAATGTCATTTCTTAAAAAGTTCCCATTTCTTTTTGATCCCTTCAACAAATTCAGAGGTCAGCATGGTGGGGTACCTAATGAGGCCCAGAACACAGATTATGAATCAAGGTAATGGGTTGTTGTTGTTAAGTGCTGTGGAGTCGATTCTGACCCATAGCGACTGGTGAGCTTGAACCACCAATCTTGCAGTTCAAACGACTTTGCAGGTTAGAGACAAAGTTGGGACTAGATCCAAGTTTTCAGTCTTCCAGCTCCTCAATATTTTTGCTTTGTTTTGAAAAATCAAAGACTCTGAAGTTCTTAAAGCCCATGTCTATTCTTTAATCGTCCCAAACCAGGAATAGGCATGGGCAAGTGACCCTGGCAAATCACATGCCTGGTGGTCTGACTCAGTTGGGCTCTGACTTGTCAGCTTTGAAGTAAATACCTTTTACTTAGCCTAAAGGAAGGTCACCTGGTATGGCACTGTGGGTTAATGCACCAGACCTCAAAGCTGTTGTCTCAAAAGCTCGTATCCATTTCCTATATTCTTTTAGGAGGTGGCCTCCTATACTCTTCATCCACTGTACAAATGTTGCCCACTTAACCTTCACAGACTAAAGCTGGTTAGCTATAATCACTGGCCAAATACATGTACTAGTTCAAGGATCTTAAAGACCTCCACCACTCTCCTATCAGTCTGTCATATGTGGTGACTCCATGTGGCTGTGATGCTGGAAGCTAGGCCAGCAGTATTTTAAATGTAAGCAGGGTCATCCAAAGTAGATCTGAATGTTTAGCCACTGAAAACCTTATGGATAGCAATGGAACAGTGTCAGATAGTACCAGAGTATTGAATACTGAAAACATGAATAGTACCAGAATGTTGTCAGATACAGTGCCAAAAGATGAGCTGTGCAGGATAAAAGACACTCAGAATATGACAGGGGAAGAGGTGCCTCCTTAAAGTAGAGCTGACCATAATGAAATGAACATAATAAAGCTTTCAGAGTCTTCATTTGATGAAGAACAACCCGAAATGAGGAGAATGAGCTGTAAACATCCATTAATCAGAACATGCAACGTACAAGTGCGACTCTAGGAAAACTGAAAGTTGTCAAAATGAAATGAAACACAAAGACATACTCTCAGCAGGGCTGAGCTGAAATGGACTGGTACTGACCATTTTGAATCTGACAATCATGGTTTAATGACAAAGAAAAATGGTGTCGTACTCATCATCAAAAAGAACTTATTTCAAGATGTATCTTGAAGTATGATGCTGTGATGATAAGATAATATACACACACCTACAAGGAAGATGAGTTAATACCACTATTCAAATTTATGCACCAAACACTAACGTCAGTGACAATTAAATTGAAAAATTCTACCAACTTCTTCAGTTTGAAATTATGCAATAAAGATGTATTGGTAATTACTAGTGATTGGAATGAAAAGTTTAGAAATGCAAGACTAGTGGTTGGAAAATATGGTTTTGGCTATAGAAATGATGCTTAAGATCAAATGACAGAATTTTGCAAGACTAATTAATGATTTCTTTATTGCAAATACCTTTTTTAAAAACAACATAAAAGACTACTAGAGAGGATCTCTGTTAGTGTAGAGGATTATGAGTGGAGCTGCTAACCTAAAGGTCAGCAGTTCAAATCTATCTACCAGCTGCCCCATGGGAGAAAGATGAGGCTTTCTGCTCCCACAAAGATTTACAGCCTCGTAAACCCTATGCAGGGTTACTATGAGTCAGAACAGACTCTCCATGGCACATCACCACCACCAAAAGGCTACTCTACACATGGACCTCACCAGATGGCATACAAAGAAGTCAAATTGACTACATCTGTGGAAAGAGATGGTGAAAAAACTGCGTATCAGCCAAAACAAGGCCAGGAGCAGATTGTGGAACAGACCATTAGTTGCTCATATGCAAGTTCAGGATGATGATGAAGACAATTGAAACAAGTCCACAAGAGCCAAAATTTGACCTTGAACATATCTCACCTGAATTTAGAAATCTCAAGAACAGATTTGTTTGATGTATTAGGCACTAATGATTGAAGACCAGCAAGCAGAGTTGTAGGATAACACCAAGAATATCATACAGAAAGGAGGCAAAAAGTCATTAGGAAGTCAAGAAATAAGAAAAAGACAAAAATTGACTTCAGAAGAGACTCTGACTCTGAAATTTGCCCTCTAGAGATGCTAAAGCAAATGCAAGAAATGAGGTAAAAGACATGAGCAGAAAATTTCAAAGGGCAGCTTGAGAAGACAAAGTCAGGTAACATAATGAAATGTGCAAAGACCCGGTATTAGAATATCAAAAAGGAAGAATGTGCACAGCATTTCTCAAGCTAAAAGAATAGTAGAAAAAATTTAAGCCTCAACTTGCAGTACTGTAGGATTCTATGGTAGCGTAGTGGTAACGAATCAGGCTGCTAACCTCAAGGTCGCAGTTCAAAACTACCAGTGGTTTGGCGGGAGAAAGATGAGGCGGCCTGATCCCGTAAAGGTTTATAGCCTCGGAAACCCTATATAGGGTCACTATATGAGTTGGACCTGACTCCATGGTACTTAACAACAGTGGGCAAAGTATTGAATGATGAAGAAAGCATCAAAAGAAGATGGAAGAAATACACACAGTCACTGTACCAAAAAGAAATGGACAATGTTCAACTAATTACAAACTCCAGCATGTGATCAAGAGCCAAAGGTACATGTCCAAAGGAAGATGTCCAAGGTGCTCGGAAAGCACTAGCAAAGAACACAACTCTGGGACAAACTGATGCACCACTGCAGGTACTCACCTATGCAAAGAAATCTGGAACATAGCTACCTGGCCAACTGACTGCCCATTCCAAAGAGAGGTGACCCAACAGAATGTGAAAATCATCAGACAGTATCATTAACATCACATGCAAGTAAAATTCTGCTAAAGATAATTTTAAAATGGCTGCAAGCGTACATTGACAGGGAACTGCCAAAAGTTTAAGGACGTGGAACAAGGGATATCATTACTGATGTCAGGTGTATCTTGGCTGAAAGCAGAGAGTACCAGGAAGATGTTTACCTGTGTTTTATTGACTCTGCAAAGGCTTTTGACTGTGTGGATCATAACAAGATATGGACTACATTTGGAGAAGGACTATTCCTGAACACTTAATTGTGCTCATGAGGAAACTACACAGACCAAGAGCCAGTTGTTCAAACAAGGGGACACTGAATGGTGTAAATCAGGATAGGTGTGTACCAAGGTTGTATCCTTCCACCATACTTAGTCAACCTGTCTGCTAAGCAAATCATCTTGAGAAACTGGATTCTATGAAGAAGAACATGGGATTAAGATTGAAGGGGGACTCATTGACAACCTGTGATATGCAAATGACACAACCTTGCTTGCTAAAAGCAAAAGGACTTAAAATACCTACTAATAAGGATCAAAGACCACAGTCTTCCATATGGTTTACACCTTAATGTAAAGAAAACAAAAATCCTCACCACTGGATCAATAAATAATAACATGAGAAATGGAGAAAAGACTGAAGATACTAAAGACTTCATTTTGGTTGGATCCACTATCAACATTCATGGAAACAGTAGTCAAGAAATCAAATGATGTATTAGATAATCGGCTGCACAGTTTCTTTTAAGTGTTTCAAGATCAAAAGACATCAGTTTGTGAACTAAGATGCACTTAACTCAATCCTTGGTGTTTTCAATAACTTCCTATGTATACGAAACTTGGACAGTGAATAAGCAAGACCATAGAAGAGTTGAGGCATTTGACTTATGGTGTTGGAGGAGAATATTAAAAATACCATGAACTTCCAAGGTGACAAATCTATGTTGGAAGAAGGACAGCCAGAATGCTCTTGAGAAGCCAAGATGGCAACACTTTGTCTCTCATACATACTTGGGACATATCAGGAGGGATCAGTCCCTGGAGAAAGATTATCATGTTAGGTAAAGTGGAAAGTCAGGGAAAAACAGTATGACTAACGAGGTAGACTGGCATAGTGGCAGCAGCAATGTGCTCAAGCTTAATGATTATAAGGATGACGCAGGACCAGGCAGTGTTTTATTCTGTTGTGCATAAGGTTGCTATGAGTTGGAACCAACTTGATGGTACTGAACAACAACAAAAAAATTTAAGTTCCAAAATGAACCTTATTTTCCCTATTTAATATTCACAACACTCTTAGATCATAATTTTGAGCACTGGACTGCAAGGTCAGTTTAAATTGCAAGGTTGGCAGTTCAAACCTACCAACTGTTGCTTGGAAATCCTATACAGGGTCACTATGACCTGACTCAACACATCTCACTGTCAGACACAGAACATGGTCTTGCCCAGGGCTTTCCCAACAATCTGGTCAAGCCTGTGCTCTCTCCATCAAACATGTTTGGGGACAGTGCCTCTCATCCCTACAGTACCTTCACTGGTTTTCTGAGTGTCCTCTTTACTGTCAGCAGCTGCTGCTTTTCCAGATGCTGGTTCGTCCTTGCTTTTCTCTTTGCTCTCATACATCTTACGAATCACTGAGGTAGGAGTGAACGAAGGAGAAAGCTGCAAAGAAAAATGCTTAAGAATTAACACACTGTCTAAGTGTCTCTTCCTATCTAGTCAGGATTAAACAGTCATGATGATCAATAAACTGAGAGTCCCTACGTCTGCAACAGGGCAGAGCCAACTCCAACATTTTGATTTCCAGTTGCTAGGAGAAATAAACAGCATGGAGCTGAAAGTAAGGGTCACACAGGTTACTTTCATCAAAACCTGAATTAAGCTCTAGAACAAAGGTAGTTACAGCTCAAAACTTCAGCCTACCTGTGTCTGTGATGGTGGTGGACCTGCTGATACTGCCTTTGCGTCAGCCGTTTCCCCAGCCTGGCATTAGGACATTTGGGAAAGGACATTTCAGAGACAACCCCAGAACCTAGGTTACCTTTCTCCCTTGGCTACCAGATAATTCTCATTAGGGTTCACCATTTTGGGACATTTCCATCTCTTCACTGTGTGTGACTACTTTGATGACTGTATTATGCATGTTCCTTTTTTCATTACACAACTCTAAGTCCTTGTTGATGGGAGACAGGGTAAGAATTAGCTACAGATAAATTTTTCTTCTAGACTTTATCTTTAAGGTCGTTAGTGAGCAGACCAACCTGCAGACCAACCTGGAGTCCTGAAGCACATAGTAATATACATAGTTATACTTGTCCATCAGCCTCAACTAAGCGATCCAGGTCTTTGGGGAGTGAAACTCTTTTATAGTGATGGTACATATGTTATTTAAATGATTGTATATGCCTGAGTGTTTTTGTGTACATCAAAAAAAAAACAAACAAAAAAACAGAGGAAGTAGAAGCAAATACTGTTGATTTATGGAGGGGATTATAATCATTGCAATGATACGAAATATGATAGAATGAGTGTAAAACTGATGTTCTTCCATGTAAACTATCACTCAATGCACAAAAGCTTTAAATATATCTATATATACACCTCGTTTTCAGTTATAGAGAACAGAATATGAATATGTCAACTCCCCAGCATGTGCCACTAGACCTTCCAAGATCTGACCCCAGTCAGCCTTCTAGCCTCACATCCTGTCCTTCACTCTTGTCTTCTCCCCAAAGCAACTATTCATTTGTCTGAACTGAACATAGTACATCTCCTGTGCCCTGGCCACGCTCCTTTACCTGCTGGAACACACCTTCTCCAGTACAAGGGCTTCATTAGATTCCTACCAGATTGTACTGAAAGAAGAAGCCCTAACAAGTAGGTAGCTGTGAAAGATGTTATTCCCATGGAAAGCACTAGGGGATATGTAAGGCAAAGTGGTGTGACATAACCAAATAGGGAAAAATCTAAAGGTCATTCACAAAGGTCACTGACCATGCTTGTGATGGAGGCAGATGGGGCGGGGGAAGAGGAATTCCCTTGATGCACAGATGCTGGCGACTTGGTCACTCGCTGCTGCCTGTGAAAAAACCAAGTATCAGTGTGAGTACTGAGCTGCTGAAATCTACGTCCTAAAACCAGATGTTTTAGGTCAGCCTAGGAATGCAACTTCTCCTTTCTCTTATCCAGTTCACTTTCCCCAGTGCTTAATAGGTGCCCAGTATACGCCAAGGCATACACTAAAGCTTAGTGAGACATTTCCAACCTTCCCAAGAGCTCTAGTCCAGTGCGGGTGACACTGACCAAGGCACAATGGGAAAAATGAAGGGCCAAAGGAATGACAGCACACAATTTAAACTGGGGGTGAGCAACAAGAAGTTACAAGATGACTCTGTGCTAGGTACTGGGGTTACAAGTCTAAAACCCCTGCCCTGTTGGAGACTGCATTCTAGTGTCTGCAGAAAAGGAGCTTCTGCAGGCCAGGAGTCGGTAAACCCAGAGTAGGCTAGAAGGTGGTTAAGTATAAGAAAACAATGGAGCAGTGACAGGGAGATACACAGGGTGTTCAGGGAGGCCCTGAGAGGCTAAACATCTGATGCAAAACATAAAAGTTCCACCGACACTGACTTGGCTTTACTGCTAGTTTTGAGTTAAGTCACACTTTAAAACCTAAGTTTCAGTCACAGTAAAATAGTTGACTCCGTCAACCTCAGAGGGCTGTTGCCAAGATCCAACATGAGTGGAAGTACTCTGAAAGTCACAAATCTTACCAGTGACTACCAGGTATACATACTACATTGTCCAGAGACACCAAGGTAAAGGGACAGTGAGGTAAATAGGGCAGGAAGCATTCTTTCTACGTTACCAGTTAACAAACTGAAACCAAAACAGTGCTTTACAAATCAAGAACACAAACAAAAACATCACACTGCAAAGTGAAGCCCCTGCAGTAGAATGAATTCAATCTTCTTTATTAGGAAGGCCTTCCCTGCCATGTGCTGCACAACATAATCAGATCATCAGTGTATGAATCTAAGGAAAATGCCTTTGTCAATCCAACATGGGTAGGATCAATGACTTACCTGTTTCTGAATCCATCTCTGGTTCGGTCCACCTGTGGTTTGCCAAAACCAGGTTGGTAGAAGTTTGCTGTCTGCAATGCAAGGTCATGTGGCAAGGCCAGGCCCTCCAAAGCAGCCTGTTGCAGTTCTAGCTGGCTCATCTGCTGAAGAGGAGCAGCAGAGTAGGGTCAGCCGAAGAATGAAGACAATATACTTATGTAGGGCAGTGAATTACGTGATATGGGACTTCTAGTCATACTGTTATAAGTGCCATTGAGTCTGTTCCGACTCACAGCAACCCTGTATAGGGTTTCTAAGGAGTGGATGGTGGGTTTGAACTGCTGACCTTACCATTAGAAACCCTGTGTTTATCCTACAGTGCCACACCAGGACTTACTTTGAATGACTGAGTAGAATTATGCAAATGTGCTTGTGGCTCACCATGGGGCATTAGACAGCTCTAAAGTAATGTAAATAGGGTACATGACACCCTTGTAGGGGTGGGACCATGTAAATAAGATGTGTGAACCCTAACAAGGGGATTGGTCAGTTTAGCCATCTCACTAGGTTTAAAATGCACCATCCAAGAGCCAGAAAGGGCGATCTCACTACCATCAGGACAGAAGAGCCAATTGTGGATATCATATGCTTTGGACCTAAGATTCCTGTGCTGAACTTTTTTGATCCGGGAGACAGAGAGTTTTGACACCAGAGAGAACAAGCAGCAGCAGAGAAATAGTGGCAGCAGAACCAAGAGCATGAGACATAGTGGGTGGGTTTCCCAGTTCACAGAGTGAGAAAACTGAGTGCTTGCTGGTGTCATGGGATATCTCTGAGTACTGATTTGGAGAAAGTAGGATTGCCAACCCACAGAGCTAGAACTGAGTGCCTTTGGGCAGAAGCTTACTTTGGGCCTCTATCAGCAGAGCTAAAAGAGCTTTGAAACACCTGCCGACAAAGTGCAGGGGCCACAGGGTCTAGATGTCTGCAGACACTGCTGAGAAGAGGCTGACCTCATTGAAGAACTGGATCCTGAGTCATTCCTGAAGCTGAATTGTAACCTGTTACTTCTCTAATAAACCCCGTAATTTGAGTATTTGTCTGAGTTCTATGTGGTCACTGCAATGAATTATGGAACCCGGCAAAGAAGTAGAGTGTGTGGTGGGAATGACTATTGATGGCAGAACTGTGTGAAGTCAGAGGTCAGACACCTCCCCAGGCCATTGTACAGCTTTATACAAACATGTCATAGAAAGCTATGGTTAAGCAGCAGCTGAGGAAAGCAGACACTACAAACCTGACTTACCTGTGCTGCTGTTAACCAAGCAGGATTTTTACTGTGTGCTACTTTAGTTGCACAGGAATATTCTAGCCTTCACTGAAACTGAATTAGTTTGAAACCACTTCCTAGAAAATCATTATAGTATTCTCCATCCCACAAAAGCAACAAGAATGTTGAAAAGCAGCAAACTGAGTTTGAGAAAGAGCTTGGCCTGACCTGGGCTGTGATGGGGCTCATGGGCTTGCGCATGCCTTGGAAAGGGTCTCCGAGCAGCTGCTGCGGTCCTGGTGTGAAACCTGTTGGGAAAGTTACCATATTGATGAGTAACAGCCCTGAGGCACTATCACTGACTGGGCTGACAGAAGTCCCTCTTCCACTGTCGTACATGAACCTCAACTAGTGTTTGGGGTGACCATCCTCACTAAGCAGTTGGCTTAGCTCCTTTCTGAGCAAAGACCTCTATCTGGGAGGAAGAGCTCTTCTAGCCAGTGACCAAACCAGCTGGTACCAAAGCAGAGACCACACTATTGCCATTCATCTCCCTGCTCTGGAAAGAAAGGGTGATTTCAAACACTGTCTCTCAGGATGTGGCTGGAGGGGTCAGAGTGGTCAGCCAGCAGTTTCAGGTGGTCAGCAAGGTCTAGGAAATTTTGTACAAGCACTTTACTATGACTGCTTTCCTGGAAGTGCATCATCTGGCCGTATTCTGAATTAGGCACCAAAGAAAAACCAACATATTGTTACTAAGTTGATTCTAACTTGTAGTGACCCTACAGGCCCGGGTAAAGCTGCCCCAGAGAGTTCCTAAGGCTGTTAATGTTAACCAAGAGAGACGGCCACTCCTTTCCCACCCCCGGCTAAGTGGCTGGTAGGGTTCAACAGCTCTTAACCCCTGGGCCATTAGGGCCCCAAACTAGCTGCAGAGCTGTTTAACTCACCTTCTAGGTGAGCGTTACACAGTTTCACTAGCTTAGAGAGAGCCACTACTTTTAACAAGGAAAAGCCTAAGAAGTCTAATGATTAAATTTACCAAAAAAGACAACCAATTTAGAGCACTCTCAACAAGGGTGGTGTAAATTAAACAACATACCATGAACACAGCATGAACTCACCTAGAAGGGCAGCTGGATAATCCTCATAAGTCCCCTTCCCTCCACCAAAAAAGGAAAAAAAAGTACATATTTTCTCCCATTAACGTATAATCAATTTATAAGCATCTTTTAAACCCTTCAAGGGTGTCCATCTGAAATCTTTACCAGTTGTAAAGGACAACTATAACCTATACAGAGGGATGGAGGGAATGCAATACATGGGTGGAAGAAGCCTTTATGCACAAGGGTTTTTTACCAATTGGTGATGATATTCTAGGGCGAAGGTAGTCTGCAGAGGCTGCTCGCGTTTGGAACACATGTGACAAGGGAGGAGAGGATGCTCTTTGGCCCAGTAGAGATGCTGTTGGCTCCAAGCTCCCCATAAGGCCACTCAGAAGATTGGAAGATGCAGGTCTCTGAACTGGTGGACCCAGAAGTTCCTAAAGGCAGAAAAGGCATATTTCTGTGAACAAACCTACTTCCTTCTCCTAATCAGGGGCTATGGATTATGGGAAACTTTTTGGAAAGCAAATGATGAGTGTTTCTCAGGCTCCACTGAAGGACTGGCATACTTGGAACACATTTCTCTAAAAATTCAGCTGGCAACATTTGTTTTAAGTTAGTACAACAAATTAAGGTTTGATACTTTCTCAAACTCCATAGGAATTACAAGCCTGAAAACTGACAATCAAGGGCTTACAGAGTCCAATTTTCTTAGCTATATCCTCCCAGTTCAGACCACCAGCAACATCACACCCGTGTTTGCCAGGCAACAATTTAATTCACTAAGGCCTGAATCTGGACATTACACCATCAGTTCAAAGGATTACAGTTCAGTACTCGGCAGTCTCACTACAACATTGTCCAAGTACCTGAAGGATGTTCTTAGGGACCGGCTGGCCTGGAATCTCAGCAGAGGATATCAAATGGCTTTCAAGGTTTCGCTAAAAAAGTCAAAGGAAAACAAACGTTTTAATCTTCTTACAAAATTTACTGCTAGGTTAAATGGGGACCAGAAGAAAGCACAAACCCACCCCTCTAAAGAAGCTGACGACATTGAATAGGAGAACAATGTTCTAGTCACAGAAAGTTAACAGTTCCACTCTCTCATATGGATCCTAACAATCTAGGAATGAAAAGAAACTCCACTTGTACAGGCAGAGTCCATCAGAAAAGGCTTTTTACCATGAGGTAGCCATTTTGCTATTTCTAATACCACAGCCAATAGAAAGGAGAAAGATGATGATGAAACTAGGAACATTTATGTAGTAAGATGCTACAAGTAGGAAAAACCAGATTAATTTAGATTTGAATTTCAAGCAATCTGTGCTACCCATTATCTTTAACTAGACTTACAGACGACTTGATGGTACCAAAATCCTATAAACAAGATGCAATATCTGGCCAGATTTATTGTATTTCATTGTTTAAAAATGTTCCAAGATGGTCTGATATACAAGGCAAAATTCAACTCTTTTGCTCTTTGCTCTTTTATCACAGCAGCTATTACAGTTGGACATCCAACATGCATTACCTCCCCCTCTTTAGGACATGTTCAAATCCACTGAGGTCTGCCTCAATGGAAGGTCCTTTGGCATGACAAACAGAACAAAGACAGCCAAGTGTTTACTTGCTGGTGTTAGAACTAGAATTAAATGCAATGATTTTAATAAGATCTCTAAGAGTCATTTTACTGAATTCCATCTGACAAGAAGCAATCAGCTATCATGACTAACTGCAATTATCACAATTATAAAGGATAAAAGTTTTGTAACACAAAGCAGGAGTTGTTAATCTTACATTCCAGGAACAAAGGACCCTAGAACCATCAAGGGATAAGAGCACAAGCAGAATGTGGGACCCTATCCAGAGAAGCAGTGACACCAGAGATGGAGGCAGAGATGAGGACATGGAGAAAGAGAGCAGCTGAGGACTCATGGAAAGAGAAAGGCTGTGTGCTGGCGACCAGGAGGCAGGCTTGCAGAATGTGCCCTTTGTTTAAATAAAATACTCCTGAGTGTTTCTGTGTACACCCCGCCCCCCTCCCAAAAAAAAGAGGGACTACAAACAAATGCTGTTGAATGGTGAGGCATGGAAGGGATTGTAATCAGCAATGAAACAAATTATAATAGGATGAGTGTAAACCCATGTTCTCCCAAGTAAAACTATCACTCAATTCACAATAAAAATGTTAAAACAACAAAAAAGAAACAATAGGCTACTTTATACTGTTGTTGTTGTCAGGTGCCATCGAGTCGGAACCGACTCATAGTGACCCCATGCACAGCAGAACGAAATAATGTTCGATCCTGGGCCAACCTCACT
>NW_006408646.1:8739328-8778071 GCF_000296735.1 Chrysochloris asiatica
GAACAACTGCTTCTTGGTCTAGGTACAGATTTCTTAAAAGTACAATTAAGTGTTCTGGAATACTCATACTTCTCAATGTTGTCCATAGCTTGTCATGATCCACACAATCGAAGGCCTTTGCATAGTATGGCTTACTATATACTTGGAGGATAGATTTTACAATTCAATTTTTTTTTTTTAATGTTTTATTGTGAAATATGTGATAGTTTACATGGGAGAACATTAGTTTTACATTCATCCTAACGTATATCGTTTCACTGCCATAGTTACAATCCCCTCCATGCATCATCAACTAATCAAAGGGTATACACTATAAGCCTGCCCTCCGGTCGTCAGCACACAGCCCCTTCTCTAGGTCTAAAGTTCCCAACTGCTTCATCTCTCCACGTCATCGTCTCTGCCTCCATCTCAGGCATCACTGCTTCTCTGGGTAGGGTCCCGCTCTCTGCTCTTCTCCCTTGATGCTCCCAGGGACCTCCATTTCTGGACTACAAAGTCAACCACTCCCTTCCTTGCTACAAAATGTCTACCTTTACATTTCCAACCCTCACAAGCAGTCCTGATAACAATTATTCACCACTGTATCACAAGAGACCCATCCGCATTTCCTTTCATCAGTCCCACCTAGACAGACTGGATACTACTCAGTGGAGATTCTACCTTCCTTCACACCCTCTGAATCTAGCTTCCCTCTTGAAAGCTTTTAAGCCAGTCACTTCTTGCCTTTGTAGTCCCCCATTTTGGGTAGCCAATATCCAAATTGTCCATCCCTGTCTAATCTGTGTATGGAGGGGGTGGGAATGATCCTTGCTGTAAAGATCTGTTCCCTCTTTTGAGCTACTGCATCCATAGGTGTAGGTCAAGTTCATCAAATTGTATAAGATTACTCTTTTTTCTTTCTTCTGGTTGAGCTCTGATCATCCAGGCATTGAAGCCAGGTCAAGTGGGTATTATCTGCAAGTGTGGGTGTTCTTATGCATATGCCTTCTCTTTTCATCAGCTGGATGATTTACTATCCACTCTAGTCCTGTGTGGCTATGTCACTGACTCTGGGCCTAAGAGTCCCCAGGTTTTGCCACACTGCTGGCCAACCAGGTCTCTACCCGGGTTCACAGGAGTCTATTGAACATTGTAGGGCTTAGCTTACAGCTTCATTGCTGTTTTCCCCTCACTTCCCCTTATTGGTGATGAGCATGGTCACCAATCAGAGCATGTATTCCCATTGAGTCTTAGTCTTGGAAGGGGGTTACAATTCAATTTGAAAATGGAGTTTTAGACTGAACCAACACATCCTATTTGGGGAGGAAGCAACGTGACTGAACTTAAATGGATGCAGGCAGATCAGAAAATGCATACAAAACCCACACACCAGTAGAAATTAATGACAATGATTTTTTAAATAGACCGTATCTGAAAAACCAACATGCAGATCAGGCAATGTTTTTGGACAATACTTGGTGTGCTCATTACATTGCTCTGCTTGTTATCTTCTTTCATAGGTTAGGCGGAATTTATGTCAGTTTATAAAGCACGTGAGTGAGCTCATCCATCCTGTTATGCAGGAGTTTGAGGTTCAATCTACCAGTTCTACTGGAGAACAGCAAAATCCCAACATCAAAATAGTCACTCCAGAAATCAGGGTCAGTTGTGTCATTATCAAACCTTAGAGTCATACCTGAAAGTGTGCCAAGCTAGACAACCATGCTTCTACTTCTTTGCTCACTGAGACTATGAAAGACACTACTTACTCAGTTTGACCCACACTAGTACATGCCAGTCAGCACCCAGTTACCAAGACACAGAGGTAATGAAAGAATGGGAAATTTTGCAATCTTGTAGTCTGGTCTTCATTAAAGTATTTGCATCTAACAGTGCTGTGTGTAGGGATAACGCTAAAACAATTTAGAAGAACTTCCTTTGTAATTTAATGGTATGATCAGATATATAGAAATAGGTCGATACATCTTGAGATCTAATTCAGAACTGAGATGTCTGTTTTACGAGGTAGAGGGTTGTTGCTAGTACTAAGGATAAGAAGAATGACACCTCTGTCTAACCAAGGAGGATTGGAATCTCTCTAACTTCTGATCAAATAAGGAAAGTCACACTCGGTATCCTTCCCTTGGTACAATGCACAATGAGTCCAACAGCTATCGCTGTGCACTTCTAAACAAACTTAAGAGGTTTCTAGACAAGAAAGAGGGAAAAAGACAAAACCCAACAGTGAACCTGCCATGATTTAGCAACACAATGGTGATACTGAGACACACGAGCCAAGGCTGAGTGTTGCCTCCAGTGGCAGTGGTGCTGAAGACCAGTGTGTGCTACACCCACTCTTAGTGACAGGCAGTCAGTCATGCCATAACCCCACTTCAGGCACACAAGCAGTTTAAAGGTTTGGAGTCACAACTTTTTACATAATAACTTCAGTAAATTAACAGAATTCATAGCTTTTTAGTTAGCTAACAGAATGTATTTGTCCTGAAAAATCCATCTTAGATACTTCATACATGATTTATGTGGCAATTACCTAATCAAAAAAGCAGGCAATCCTAGGTATCTGGGAGAAGGTATGGAGTAAAAAACTTACATGAACTTCAGCAGCTAGTAAAAATATCTAAAGAATACTTTCAAGTCTTTTTAAGCAGTGATACAAGATGAAGTTAGGCTAAATCTTTCCATCTTTATACTGTCACCATAATTTCATACACATTAACCACACTTGGCTTGTACTTGTCACAAAGAGCATAGCAACAATTTAAAGAGCACAAGACCAAGAGAGTACTAAATACTTAGACTGCCTTTTTGGATCCATTTCGGGGGGTGGGGGGGAGTGTGGAATAGGAGAAGGGAATGGCCACAAGGTGGGTTCATGCTCATATACTTACACTGGCTTTGGGTTGTGAAGGCAAAGTCCCACTTGCCTTCATGGTGCTCACTAGCTTGTTGAACGCAGTCATATCTCCATCCTTTTTGAGTTGCCGATGGCTCGTTACAGCATTTAGGGTCTCCTCTAGATGCTCTGCCATGAAAGGAGTTGAATTCTTTACTTGCTGGTCCACCTTCAAGCCCTTGAGCCCTGCTTCTACCTCTTCCACTGAAAGCACAACCCCTGAATGTGCTGAAAAGTTGAAAAAGTCCAGGTTAGGCCAGGCAAAAGGGTATTTGGTAGGTAATGTCTCTGGCTACCATTATGGTCATGGTCTAGGTGAAAATAATTTATTTCACAGCTCAAGTTAGGCTGTTAGAATAGGCTGATAGCAGAAACAAAGTGAAAATCATTAAAGTCATAGGTGCTCAGCACGAATAAGGTTACCAATGTGTATGTACTCATGAAGTGCCTTATAAACTAAATCTAAAATGGTGTGATTTGATTTTAAAGAGGGGGCTTCAAACAGTTAGTGGAAAAATTCCATAATCTTCTCATCCCGTTTTCCCACAAACTTTTTCTAACTCCCTCACACTTGCATCCATAATCAATACTCATGGAAGCAGCAGTCAAGAAATCAAATGTACTACATTGGGCAAATCAGCTGCCCAAGACCTCTATAAAGTGGTCACTTTGAAGACTAAGGTGCCCCTGATCCAAGGCCTGGATAATGAATAAGGAAGACTTAGAAGAACTGACACATTTGAATTAAGGTATGGGTGGAAACTACTTAATGCACCATGGACTGCAGTCAAAATGCTACTCCTTTGAAGTAAGGATGGCAAGTCTGTCTCACTTACTCTGGTCATGTTCTCAGGAGGGACCAGTCCTTGAAGAATGACACAATGCTTACTAAAGTAGAGGGGCAGGAAAAAAACCCTGATTCTCAGTGAGGATGACTGGCACTGTGACTACAAGGACTCAAAGAGCAATGATTGTGAGTGCTGTGTGTGACTGGGAACACTCTTCTTTGTACATGAGATCAGTAGAAGTCAGAACTGACTTGCCAACGCCTAACAACAGATGCTAGAAACTCAGGAACCATGGCTACTAGGTGCTTTGCTTTAAAATGTTATGTGTCCTCATCTCATAAGTCTTCTGGAGGTGTTACTCAGATCCCAAATAGTCCAATGTTAGGCTACCATATTCTGATGGCAGTAGACCTTGGCTAACTAAAACTTCAGAAAGAGAAACCATGGCAGGAGGAGGTGGCGAGGAATGGACTACCGTGTCGTAAACAGGCTGTAGGTAAGAAACGGAACTTTGAAGAAAGGTTCCTGTCACTGGGCCCATGACCCACTCCCACTGACTATCAGATTTTTTAAGAGGTGGTAGTGTTTCATAAAATGAGCTGCTTCTAAGAATACTACACAACACCCACCATCAACATGACTTCTTATGAAATCACAGTACGCTAGACCAACTGCCTTTGTCCTACTGTTGGCTTGCGTGTTGCTGTGATGCTGGAGGTTATGCTACTGGTTACCCAAGGTGGACAGGTTTTAGCTGAGCTTCCAGACTAAAATTGACTGTGAAGAAGTAGACGCAGACTACTTCTGAATGTTTGAAAACCTTATGAATAGCAGTGGAACACGATCAGCACCAGAATACTGAATTAAAAAAAAAAAAAAGATGAATAGCACCAGAATACTCTTAGATACAGTGCTGGAAAATAAACCCTTCAGGCTGGAAGGCAGCTGGGGAAGAGCTGCCTGCTCAAAGTAGAGCTGACCTTGATGGAAGTAATGGAGTAAAGCTTTTGATACCTTCATTGGCTGATAGTGCACAACTCAAAATGAAGAGAAACAGCTGTAAATATCCATTAATAATCAGAACACAGAATGTACAAAGTACAAATCTAGGAAAATTGGAAGTTCTCAAAGATGAAATAGAATGCATAAAGATCAATATTCTAGGTGAAAATAGATTAGTACTGGCCAACAATGACAAATTGAAGAGGAACAGCAACACATTCATCATCAAAAAGAACATTTCCTATGTGGATAGGTCTCTCGTGATGCAATAGTGAGTAATTGTTATCAGGACTGATTGTGAGAGTTGAAAATGCAAAGGTAGATGTTTTGTAGCAAGGAGGGGAGTGAATAATTTTGCAGTCTAGGAGCAGAGGTCCCTGGGACCATCAAGGGAGAAGAGTGGAGAGCGGGAGCCTACCCAATGAAGCAGTGGAGACAGAGATGGATGACATGGAGAGATGGAGAAGCTAGGGACTTTAGACCCAGAGAGGGAGGAGGTATACCCTTTGGTTGGTTGATGATGCATGGAAGGGATTGTCACCATGGCATTGAAACAATATGTGTTAGGATGAATGTAAAACTAATGTTCTCCCATGTAAACTATTACATAATTCACAATAAAACATTGAAATAAAAACATTTCCAGATCTACCTTGAAGATAATGTTCTCTGTCATAGGATAATATTTATATGCCTATAAGGAAGATGACTTAATACTACTGTGGTAAGACCCTGCAGGACAATGTGCTGAAGTGCAAATGTTTGGTAGTTCAAACATACCAGTTGCTCCTCAGAAACCCTATAGAAGGTCGCTATGGATCAGAACCAACTTGACAGCCCTAACAATGACAACAACTACAACCACTAAAATCAGTGATGATGAAACTGAAGAACTCTTCCAACTTTTTCAGTGTGAAACTGCTCAAACATACAGTAAAAATGTATTGATAATTACTGGTGATTGGAATGCAAAGGCTGGAAACAAAGTGAAAGAATCAATAGTTGGAAAATATGGTGTTGATGGTACAAATGATGCTGGAGAACGCATCACAGAATTTTGCAAGGTCAATGACTTCTTCATTGCAAATACCTTTTAAAAACAACATAAAAGACGACCATACGCATAGACTACACCAGGTGGTATACACAGAATTTAAAATGACTACATCTATGGAAGAGATAGCAAAAAAGTTTCATATCATCAGCTAAAACAAAGCCAGGAGCAGATTGTAGATGAGACCATCAATTACTCAAGCTAACACTCAAGTTCAGGCTGATGCTAACAAATATTAAAACAAGTTAATACAAGCCAAAGTATGAAAATATCCAACCTGAATTTAGAGATCTAAAGAAGAAATTGATGCATTAGACACTAGGGACTGAAGACAAGAAAACTTGTGGAATGACATCAAAAACTTCATCCAGAAAAAAAGCAACAGATCATTAAGAAGATAATAAAGAAGGAAAAGACCAAAATGGATGTCAGAAGAGACTCAGAAACTTGCTCTCCAGCATAACCATGCTAAAGCAAATGGAACAAATGAAGTAAAAGAGATGAACAGAAAATTTCAAAGGGCAGCTTAAGAAGACAAAGTCAGGTAATATAATGAAAAGTACAAAGAACTGGAGCTAGAAAATCAACCAGGAACAATGTGCCCAGCATTTCTCAAGCTGAAAGAACAGTAGAAAAAAATTAAGCCTCAACTTGCAGTATTCAAGGAGCCTATAGATAAAATATTGAATGATGAAGAAAGCATCAAAAGAAAATGGAAGGAACACACAGAGTCACTGTGTACCAAAAAAAAAAAAAAAAGGGCAATGTTCAATTATTTCAAGACTCTAGTATGTGATCAAGAGCCAATGGTACTGAAGGACGATGTCCAAGGTGCACTGAAAACACTGGCAAAGAACACAACTCTGGGGGGAGGGAACTGATGGAATAAGAATTGAAATCTTTCGACAAACTGATGCACCACAGGAGGTACTCACTCATGTCTGCCAAGAAATCTGGAGCACAGCTACCTAGTCAACTGACTGGAAGTGATCCATATCTGTGCCCATTCCAAAGAGAGATGATACAACAGAATGTGAAAATCACTGGACAGTATCATTAATATCACATGCAAATAAAATTCTGCTAAAGATAATTCAAAAATGGCTGCAACCATACATTGATAGGGAACTGCAGAGGTTCAATCTGGATTCAGATGAGGATATGCAACAAGGGTATCATTACTGACGTCGGGGAGATCTTGGTTGAAAGCAGAGAGTATCAGAAAGATGCTTACCTGTGCTTTACTGACTATGGAAAGGCTTTTGACTGTGTGGGTCATAACAAGCAGTGGAGAACTAATATTCTGGAACAGTTAATTGTGCTCAGAGGAACCTGTACATAGACCAAGAGGCAGTTGTTCAAACAGAACAAGGGAACATTGTTGTTATTAAGTACCGTCGAGTTGGTTCCGACCCACAGCAACCCTGTACAGGGTTTCCGAGGCTGTAAATCTTTACAGGAGCAGAAAGCCGCCTCTTTCTCCTGCGGAGCAGCTGGTAGTTTCGAACTGACCTTGTTCGCAGCCTGATTCGTAAACACTACGCTAAAGGGAACATTAAGTGGTGTAAAATCAGTAAGGTGTGTGCCAAGGTTGTATTCTTTCACCATACTTAGTCAGTCTGTGTGCTGAGAGGGCGGAGCTTGCTGGCTGATAGGGTATATAAGTGCAGTGAGGATCTCCATCAGCATTAACACAGAATACCAGATGAAGCCGTTTCAGGGAACAGTTCCAAAACTGAACCACATATATGTTGTTGTTGTCATTGCTAAGTGCTATCGAGTCGATTCCAACCCATAGTGACCCTGTATAGGGTTTCCGAGGAGCAGCTGGTGAGCCTGAACCGCCGACCTTGCATTTCAAATGGCTTTGCAGTCTGGCACATTAACCCACAGCGCCACATATATAGGAGTATTTTAAAAGTTAAAAGGATTATAGCCTGTGGATTTTGTAGCGGAAGCATGAAATCTTGTACTTTTGAACCTGCTAGGCTCAGTGGCAGGCAGCCACCATTTTGGGTGAGACCAAGCAGCAGGATCAAGAAAGGGAAGGATCAGAGCTGCCACGGATTGCTGCCTGCCGGACCCTCCGAGATAAAGGTGTGGACTTTCCTTTTTATTTTTTTGTATCTGTTCATTGGCCTCTTGCTGTCTGCACATCTCCATTCTAAAGACTAGAGGGGATGCCTGAGCCAAGTGGACACCCCACCACTTCTGGAGGATTCTACTACATATGCGCACAGATCCTCTCAAGATTTAAAGAGACATATTCCACTTAAAACCAAATGGCAGTGCAAAATGGCCACAGCTGGCCCTGAATGGTTTGTCATTAGGAAAAAGGCCAAAACCGTGGATGTGGAGCAGGAAAGACAGTCTAAAAAGGAAAAAGGCCAAAAATTAAATCCTGAGTTACATTATAACAACCAACAGTGGCATCTTGAAATTTTCCAGGCGGCCTTAAAGACAAGAAGCTGAAAAAGGATATTAAAGTCAAACTCATTAGCCTACAGATTTTTTTTCCCCCTCTTCTCTCTTTTTGGTGATTATAGACTACAGTATCCAATCTGTTTGTTTTTGCTATTGCTGTTTTGGTTTTTGGTCCCCTCTTTACCTTTAGGGGGCTCTTTCTCTTCCTATATTACCCAAGAAAAGACAGCAATTGCTGTCATATAGTCAAGCTACAATGTTGTTGTTAAGCGCCATCAAGTCGGTTCCAACCCATAGAAACCCTATACAGGGTTTCCAAAGCTATAAATCTTTACGGGAGCAGAAAGCCTCATCTTTCTCCCACAGAGTAGCTGGTAGTTTCGAACTGCTGACCTTATGGTTCGCAGCCTGATTTGTAACCACTCTGCTACAAGAGCTCCTTATAACATCCTATAAAACTCCACAATCCAGGCAAGAACCAATACCAACTGCCATACACCAGGTAGGCAGACAACACCAGCGACAGTTACTCTGAGTTGAGTAATAAGAAGAGTGAAAAGGGAAGCCCTGATCACATCTACCTGGAGGAAATCAGAAAGCATAAAAAAATACCAAAACACACACTCAAAGTATTAGGGCCACAGTTAACTACTGAACATGCCCAAGAAGAGAAGTAGATGACTGACTATATCAGCACATGTCCAAAAACAAGATAAAGTGACTGAGACAAATGAACTGGAGGTAGACCTACACTCCATATTGTAAGGAGGGTAGGCCTTGGAAATGCCTGAAAAGGAATTCAGAAAAATTATTATAAAATTCATCAAAACACTTCACAATGAAGTTGAGAAAAATAAAGAAATCAATCTGTATGCTGAGCAAATAATTTGAGAAGCTGGATTATATGAAGAACGATGTGGTTTCAGAATTGGGAGGAAGACTCTTAACTTGTGATAGGCAGATGATACAACCTTGCTTTCTGAAAGCAAAGGAACTTAAAATACTACTGATGAAGATCAAAGACCATAGACTTCAGTATGGGTTGCACCTCAATGTAAAGAAAACAAAAACCCTCACCACTGTTACCAATAAACTACATCCATATCAATAAGAGAAAAAATTAAAGTTGTCAAAGGCTTTATTTTGGTTGGATGTACTATCAACATTCATGGAAGCAGTAACCAAGAAATCAAACGCCATATTGCATTTGGCAAATCTGCTGCACAAGATCTCTTTAAAGTGTTCAAGATCAAAGACATCAGTTTGTGGACTAAGGTTCACCTGACTCAAGACATGGTATTTTCAATATGCATGTGAGATTTGGACAGTGAATAAGGAAAACTGCAGAAGAACTGATGCATTTGATTTACGGTGTTGGAGGAGAATATTGAAAGTATCATGGACTGCCAAAAAACAAATGTGTGCTGGTAGAAGTGCAGCCAGAAAGCTCCGTAGAAGCTAGAATGGCAAGACTTACTTCATCTCTCATACTTTGGACATATTATCAGGAGGGACCAATCCCTGGAGAAGAATATCATGCTAGGTAAAATAGGTAAAGTTCAGGGTCAGCAAAACAGTTTAAGACCATCCCCCCTGCACCCCCAACAAGATGGACTGGCACAGTGGCAGCAGCAATGGGATCAAAAATTAACGACGATTGTGAGGACTGCGCAGGGCCAGGCCATGTTGCACTCTGTTGTGCACCTGACAACTAGAAAGACTAACTATCTTAAGGCTGAGCATTCAGGCTTTTACAGATACCTACAGTAGATGCTCATAAATACTTACAGCTTTCTTTAAGTTTTTCCTTATTTGCAGAAAGGCTGGAGAGAAGAGGTTTTAAGTCCACTTTGGCTTTCTGTAGCATTTCTAAAATATCCACTTTATTTTCAGTGTGATCTTCTAATGGTATAGGAGCAAAGTAATTCCCCGAATTCTGTCCAGGAGAGAGGATGGCCTGCTCCAAACCTGGCATTGCAAATAAACATTCACAATTAGTTGGTTCCAATGAAGCACAAAAATTGCTCTTCGTTAGAATTGAGAGGACACAGAGCCTTTCTTTCAGTGTCCAGACATCCTTCGACTCTATCAGACCCCTGGTGAATGAAGACAGAACGAACTGCCTCACATAAAGTTCAAGTTTACAACCAAGGTTGGAATCTGATGTCATTTTACCTGCAAGTCTCTCCAGTTCTTCATGTGGTGTTGACCCAAGACTGCTGGACCGGCTTCCTGATCGGCTGGGGTTAGAGAACCACCTACTGAACCGACTGGCAGAGACTGACCCTTCCCCCAACACATCTTCTATCATCTGAAGGAAAAGATAAAAGGAACAAAGATCATAGTCTGGAAGTGAAAAAGACAAGAAGGCTCCAATCTTAGGAAAGGGTCACTTACTTTGAAACGTCTGTTGATGCAGATTAACACCTTCAGAATTTAGGATTTTTAATACTTGGTCATTTCTGAGTAACCCAAACTTGGGATAACCAACCATGTATTTCTAACCATAAATAAATAAAGGCAAGTCTGTACATCAAAAGAAGTGTTTTGGTTTTTCTTTCCTTATCAGAAAACCCATACAGTAACAAATATTCTCAGAGGATGTAGTTTCATAATAAAAAGCAGTGGGAAACTGAAAAAGAAACTCTTGCTTCAAAACTTGAATTCAAGCCTAATTTCTGAAGCCAAAAGCTAAACAAGTAAAGCTTCTAAGTCAAAGTTTTGGAATCATCACAATGTAAAAGATGAACTTTGAACAGATCCTCTAATTTGTTTGAATGCAATGGAGTTTCAGGTGTTGCTTTCTATGTAAATTGACCTCCAGGGTTCTCTGCTTGTTGCTGTTGATAAGTGCCGTTGAGTCAGTTCTGACTTATAGCAACCCTGTCCAGAACTGCCAGCTTGATGGATCGCAGTCCAGTGGTGATCCTACAGCACCATACCAGAAGTATCAGTTTATTTAATAAGAGCAAGTAAATGATGCAATATGAGCAGAACTAAGTTATTCAACACTATTGTCTCATAATAGGACTTCTATTACCAAGTTTCCAAAGCTAGATTTAAACTTTTAGAAAACATCAATTTTCAATGCTACCTTATCATAGAAGTACTGGTATGGCACAGTGGGTTAATGAACCTGACTGCAAGGCCATCTAAACTGCAAGGTTGGCGGTTCAAGCTCGCCAGCTGCTCCCTGGAAACCCTATACAGGGACCCTTTGGGTTGGAACCAACTCAGTGGCACTAACAACATTATCATAAACCAGTTAAATATTCAAACTTATCTTTATGCAGTACCCTTACCAACATTTAGAAGACATAAGTAGATCATTTCAAAAAATAAGGCGTAGACTTTCATCATTTCTGTATCAACTGATAAATCTTTCCCTCCCCAAAATCCCCTTTTCCCCAAAAAAAGCTGGCACATGGATGAGAGTTAGTGACTCTGTTAATCTACAACTTAAAATGAACAAAAGACTTCTCTTGAGCAGACAAACATCGTTGATGTTGTTAAGTTCCATGAAGTCGAATCCGACCCACAGCAACCCTGTATAGGGTTTCCAAGGAGCTACTGTACTGGTGAGCCTGAACCACCAACTGGGTGGTTCAAACAGACCTTGCAGTCCAGCACATTAACCCAAAGAGCCACACCAGGACTCGTGAACAGAATAGGGATTTTAAATTCAAGACTACGTTTCAATTTGTGCTGCTATTTCTCTCTTCAGAGCAATTAGCAAAGTCACACTTGACTTGTACACTTTCCCCCTTGAATCAATGATCCTCACTTTCAAGTGTATTCAGTTTGGAATAACTGGAGTATAAGCAGCACAAGTGAGGTTTCAGTGGGAAAATTCACAACTGTTCTGAAAACAGCAGCACCTTGGTGATAAACAGGAATTGTAAGATGAATAAGCAAAAGCTATGTTGTTGTTGTAAAGTGCCGTCAAGTTACTTCCAACTCATTGCGACCCCTTGTGGGATTTCTGAGGAGTGGCCATCTGAACTGCAAGGTTGAATCTCCATCCTTGTGGTTCAAACAAACCTTCTGGTCCAGTGCTTATCCTACAGCCGCCACACCAGCTATAGTTAATACATTATGTTTCAATATTAAGTGTTAGAAGTTTTATAAATAACAAAATGATGGCTTTGTATTTTAACTCCTTTTGTTCCCTCTGGACATGTTGTATAGTGAAAAAAATCAGAAGACACACATAAGGAGCTTGAGAAAGCATGGGTATGAAATCAAAGGACAGTAAATATGGTGAAACTCTTCTCCATATCTGGACGAATGATCAACGTACTTAGTTTTATTATAGCTAAACTCTAGTTAAAAGGAACAGAAACAGAATTAAAGCATATTTGGAGGAATGCCTATTTCAAGCAACGACAGCATTTTAAAAGGGAAACTCGTCCCAAGGGTTCGTGTATGTCAGTGCTCCTTTTTACAATGGAGCAAGCTTGGCTGCCCTAACAGCAGTGCCTCCCCACAACCTGGTACAAGAGGGTGAGACTTTTGGTCACAGCATCCTTGGCTATACCCTTGTCAGTCTTCACCTGGTTGAAAAGAGGAGGCTGTGAACTATTAGTGTTTCCATTGCTCTTACTAGATGTTTAATAGCATTTTTGAAGGTAACTTATGACTATTAGTCTGGTCCTTTAAACAAAGGTATTCGGTATTTTACATCAGCCATGTCCTCAGGTTCATATCATTTTGATAAATTGATACTAAAATAGTTTTGCTCTTTATTGCAATTACTTAGTTTTACTGGTCAATGCTTGTTTTCTTTTTACTTTTATGGAAAACCTGTATTTTTACTATTTGCTTCATTTTGGTTTATTGTCTTTTTATTTATATTTATAAAATAATGAATACATTTTCTTCTGAGCATACTTTGGATTACATCACCAAGGCCTTTCTATGTCATATTCCTATTCATTTCTCTAAGCAATTTAGGATTTCCATTGTTTCCTTTTTCATCATTCAACATATTGTTAGGTATTAAGAGTTGCATCGTATGTAAAATTTATTTTTAATTAACCAACATTATTTACACCCATGATTGAAGTTTGTATGTGAACATAGCATATATATATATATATGAATAAGTAAAAAAGTATTGCTACAGAATCATAGAAACAATTAAACAAAAATATCAAAATCTTAGCATATCCTTCTTGTAGGTCTACACTCTTCTGAAAGATTTCCATCTCTCTAACCAAAGACCTCTGTGCTCAATTCACACCATGTCAAAACAGCAATTTTGGCATCCTTGAGGGACTCAAATCATGTTTCTTTTAACTGTTGAATTTAGATAAAAAGAAGGGTGAAGGGGCACGATCAGGGCTGTAGGGTAAATGGGGTAAGGTTTCCCAAAGAAATTCTCGTAGGACAGCCCTTGCTACCCTCAAGGACTGAGTGGGTATACTGTCATAGAAAGCAAATTCCTCAGCACAATCAATTAATTCTCTTGGCCTTTTTTCTCACCAATGAATGCATTTAATTTTCAGAAAACTTTTTATTATGAGCCCCCATGATCATCCTTTGTAATCTCAAAAGGAGCCACCATTAACCTTATAAGCTGACCTCTTTACCTTAAACTGACCAGCAGACCCCGCAGAAATTCACTGTTGTGATTGGACGTTGTTCTCTGTAACATACTGGTTATTACAAGACTCATTCCATTAACTTTTAAAGACCAATAGAAAAGATCGGTCTTTTTGAGCTAGCTAACCTTCATGCAGCACTTTGGACACCCATCAAGCCAAAAGTTTGCTGAACTCAAGATGTTCACTTAAAACTGAAAATATCAAACCATTTTAGATCCCAATTTCAGTAGCTATCGTATTACTGGTAATTCTACGGCCTTCTTCCAATAATTCCTGGACTTCCGCCACTGTTTCTTCATTCATTGAGGCTGATGGTCTTCCCTCTCTTAGCTCATCTTCGAGTTCTTCACATCTTCTTAAAATGCTTGTTCCATCTAAAAACTGTTGGTTTCTGTAGGGCAGCATTGCTTGTAAGCTTGTTGCAAGTTTCAATGATTTGTCAAAATGTGCACTTGAGTTCTGCTAAAAACTTGATATTGGCCCTGATCACAAAATTGTTTTTCTATGGCACATAAAGTATCCAATTTTCTTAAAGGAACCTTAACAAGCATATTACTGAGAGAACGTGTCTGCAGCCATCCAGTGACCAAAGAGACACATTTATACACATGTTGGAATAAACTCATGCAAGTAGGAGCTGGAACCCTAGCAGCAGTACTTTTTGACTGACCCTCTAGTTTACTTACTCATTCACTGTCTCCTCTTACTATAAAAGTGAGCTCCAGGATAGAACTTGGCTTTTTTTTATAACTGTAACCTCAGTTCCTAAAACACTTTCAGAAGATAGAATTGCTTGATAATTATTATCTAACTTGAAATAAATGAAGCCAGTATGAGTATCTGAGATTTCTTTTGCGGCCTATTAGGTGGCCAAGTTTTTATAAACAAGACAAAGTGTATTCTGTTTTGATGAAAAATTCTATTTTTATCTACTGATACCTAACGTTTATAAAGCTTACTAAGCAAGTACTTTACATATCGTTGTTGTTGTGTGCCATGGAGTTGATTGGTTCTAACTCGTAATGACCCTGTACAGGGTTTCCAAGGCTGTAAATCTTTACAGGAGCAGAAAGCCTCATCTTTCTCCTGAGGGAACAGCTGGTAGTTTCAAACTGCTGACCTTGCGGTTCACAGCCAGAATCGTAACCAGAATACACTACCAGAGCTCCTTACTTTACTATATGTAAAGTACTTGATTAGTAAGCAAATCCTATAGAGACTTCTGAGAAGATCTGTGACTCTTCAGGATAAGCACTGGACTGCTAACCATAAGGTCGGTAGTTGGAGTCCACCAGCCACTCTGAGGAATAAAGATGAGATTTTTTGTTCCTGTAAAGATTTATAGGGTTGGAATCGACTCAACGACACTTAACAATAATCTTCTTAATCATTTTTCCTACTTGTTTGGTTGTTTCCTGAACCTTGTGGCTATATACCACAATCCAACATTTAAAAAACTCATCCCAGTTTTGCTTTTTAGTGGACCTATTATGGAAGATTTATGCGGCAATGAGCACTATCTCCATGGAAACTTGGAGCCTATTACATCCTACTCAGCATTAGCTAAGTTGTAGGAGGAAGAGGGGACCAAAGTAGAGTCCCTGCTCCTTCTTGTACATTTCAGAGGCATCACAGGTGTGGAAGTTTGAAGCACAGCCTCTTAACTGAAACTACAAAAAAAAAATTCCTTCCCCACCACTCACTTGCTGTGTGATTTTGTACAAGTTACTTCAACTTCTGTGCTTCTGTTTTCTCATATGTAACCTGCCTCATAAGGGTTCTATGAGGATCAAAGGACTTCTTAGATTCACTAGAAAAATCCATGCATTACCAAATGTTGGAGGAGGAAAGTGCCTAGATCTGCTGGCGGCAGTGACACTGTACACAGGCCCCACTGTGAACAGGTCAGGGTCAGTACGTAGTTTGGGTTGGAGAGTGGGTTCTTCCTCTGCTCAGTCACAGCTGATTTGCATAGGCGCTCACTTAAGAGCCTAGGACAGCCCTCTAAATTTTGACCTTCTGCTGTGACCATCAAGTGTTCTAACACAATGCCCCAAACAAAACACAAAAACGGCATTGCATACCTTAAAAAACAAACAAAAACTCCAAACCTGCTTGCCGTGGTGCTGATTTTGACTATATGATGGAGCAGAACTGCCCCAACTGGGTTCTAAGGCTAGACCTTCATGAGTTAAATGGCAACATTGATAGAACCAAGTCCTTTTTCACTAAAGGTTTTTGGAACCATCATTTCACAAAAGACACCACTTAACCTGGCAGCCTTCCCCAGGTAATGTAGGTCAGCTTAACACTGATAGTCAGTTATAAAATGTCACCTCCACAGTACGTCTTTACCACAAATACTTTAGCTACTTCAAAACAAAAGCAAGCAGACAGTGTTCTTAAACATCTAAAGAATTTTTAGTTCAATGCCACCAGCCTGGCAAAAGTTAACTGGTATAAATTCTCAGTCATTTCCACTAAGTCTCTCAAAACAAAACCAACAAAAATTTTAAATAATTATTTTAGAATTAAAAGCCAGAGAAAACACCCAAACCCACAGCATCTACCAAAACAGCACTTAAAGACTTAGGTCAAATATAACCATAAAGCTGCTCCATCCATGTTTGTTGGCTGCTTCACTCACCGAAGCCAAGCATGGCACCTTATCAAGGTTAAAGAACTCATTAAAGTCAAATTCTCCTGGGGACTGCTCGGGCAAGATGGCATCCCTTGGCACTTCCTGATCAGCCGCAGGCTCCTGTGCAAGAATGACCTCCACCTCCTCCTCTTCGGCCACTCCTCCATTGCACACGACTATGCCTGAAAGCAAAACCAGGACAAAGACATTCTGATCAAGTCATGTGCTCAGCCAGCAACATGCATGCAGAAGAGGCACAGATGTCTTAAAAGCAGACTTCTTGTGCAGTTGTAGCACTTGTATCAACAGTAACATAGTCCTTTGGGAGCTAGAGAAGGAAAAAGCCTCCATTGTAAGTCAGACCACCACAGGAGGAGGGAAGACTATGATTCCCACCCCTTCACCCCTAGTACTTTGTGTTTGCCATAGTGGAGTCGGTTCTTTATCTGAAGCAACAAGTTTTTTTAGAACAGTAGTTTTTCTAAGTCCCTTCCTTATAAACCCAAAACCAAACGACTTCGTTCATGCCTCTGCACTACCACAGCTTTAAAGGCAGGGTTCAGAGAGCAAAGGCAGGATGTGGAGCATAACCTGACAGGAACTTTTCACTTGCCTACAGTGTTTTGTTCTATTGTGCCTAGGATTGCTATGAGTCCAACAACATAGGTTGGTTGTAGATCATCCTTCAAGGCAAAGCTCAAATGTTACCTCCTCAGGGAAACCTGCACTGCCTGCCCATTTTTACTGTAGCCAGCAAGATGAATCACTTGCCTTCTCTATGATCCTGTGCTCTCTCAAAGCGCTTACTACACTGTATATAGTAATTCTCTGGTGACACTGAGCTCCATGCGGCCTGGGAGTCTGATCTAATTTGCCCTGTCTTACTCTGTAGTGTGAAGTAAACACAAAACCAAGGAATGACCAGTTGTTTTTAGGATGGAAAACATGCTACTGACTTACATAAAGCAACCAAGTGCCCACATTTAAGGAATCTAGCAATGGAGTACAGACTAAAAGGTCCTATGACTTGAATACATCCCACCTGAACTGAGACCATTTCAAGAACAGGTCTTGAATAAACACTAACAACTGAAGACCAGAACTAACAAATCTGTCTTGTAGAAGTGCAGACAGAATGCTCCATTAGATGGGATGATGGAGAGACTTCATTTTACTTAGTTGGGACACGACATCAGGAAAGACCAATCGCTAGAAAAAGCATCATGTTTGGTAAAGTAGAGAGTCAGGAAAAATGGGAGGAAACCCTCCATGAAGTGGACTGGAGTGGTGGCTACAACAATGGACTCAGCGGCAACGAAGTGTGAGGAGACTGCAAGCCTGAGCAATGTTTGTACATATGGCAACCAAGAGTTGGAGCCAACTCTATGCAACCAACACCGACAACTTAGGCAAACACAAAACCTCAGAGCCAAAGAAAAAGTTAATTTGAATTTTTTTAAGTAACTGTACTCTGGTAGCGTAGTGGTTACAAATTGGGCTGCGAACCGCAAGGTCAACAGTTCAAATCTACCAGCTGTTCCGCAGGAGAAAGATGAGGTTTTCTGCTCCCGTAAAGATTGACAGCCTTGGAAACCCTGTACAGGGTCGTTATGAGTCGGAATCGACTCCACGGCACATAACAACAACAACATTGCTTTTCATAGAAAAACAAATCTCCAAAGCCCTACCCTGCCTGCAACAGCACTTACAAAAGAGGAGCCTGTAGCTTTAAAATGAATTCCCCCTAGCAAAAAGTCCCCAACAGTTACGTCAGTCTCGTTATTCACCAGCCAGGATATTCTATCTAGACCAAGTGAGGCAAAACACTTAATTTTTGCTTTCATTCCAATAACACTCAAAAAAAGCTAGGCAACAAAGCAGGGGAAAACACCTCACAGGTTATTAAGCAGCTTGCTTATCAGACGTCTCAATCCTAGTAAGTGGCAGGAATAAAGCTTCAACCCTGGGTTGCAGCAAAGCTCTTCTACCTAGCACTGAGCACAGAAGGAACACTATTCTTCCATGTGCCTGTCATCCAAGGGCCCTGACCCTTCTGAGGTTCCTGTGGCAACCAGTGAAACACCTGTGAGCCATGGACAAGAAAAAGGGCAGCACACACCACTGACAACTTCCAAAGGTAACTGCTAGTCCATAAAGATCAGCACTGATGCTACAATGATTGCTGCAGTGGCAGACACACCATTTTAGAGAGAAACTGAGTCTGAGAAAAAAAACACAAATTAGCAGCACAACCCACGCTAAGTTGGTGTTCGTTTCCACTAGAGCAGTGCTCTCCCTGACCCATATTACCCCTGTAGAACCCATATGCCCACTTAGGACTAACAAGCAAACAAACATTTTGCTGTTGTTTTATGTCCCAATGTAAAGATGACAGCAAAAGGGATAAGCTGTACTCTGCACAATCAAAATAAACCACAGTATTTTTTCCCACTCATTTGTATTTTGTGACTGAGATGAGGACATTACTTAACAGAAGAATAGCTTTTGGATAAAAAGCAGGAAGAAAAGTCCGTGTCCACCCCGCCTCCCTCCTCCCCTGTGAATTTTCAGGCTTTAAAGTCTCTAAAAAGCAGACAGGGCCCAATAACTGATAGTGGGTCAGCATGTGTTGGTGTGCCCTAGCAGACCGACAAATATAACTGGTCATCTACTTGATTTACTCAAAAGCCAGGAACCCATATAAAGATAAAAACAGCAAGTTTTATCATGTTTGACAAATGAGCATATACTTTCATTACTGTGGATGCTAAACTGAATTTTCTTTTTTATCAATGGAGAGTTTTGACCATCCCCCCCTCCCTATATATATAGTATGTGTGTGTATACGTTGTTGTTTTTTTTTTAATTTCTGATTATATAGAGTATTCAAACTGTGTCACTCATCATGATTTTATACACAGCACCTAGTTGTTGTTAAGTGCCTTGGAGTCGGTTCCGACTCATAGCAACCCTGTACAGGGTTTCCGAGACTGTATTATCTTTATGGGAGCAGAACGCCTCATCTTTCTCCTGCGGAACAGCTGGTAGTTTTGAACTGCTGACCTTGCGGTTCACAGCCTGACTCGTAACCACTGTACTACCACAGCACCTAGTATTGGGTCCTATATGCAGTGGGTGCTTCTATACTCCCAGTACTTATGTGCCTGCAGAGGACAGCTATGCAGTAAGTTGTATGAAAAGCTAGAATTGTTGTTGTTATGTGCCATGAAGTCAGTTCTGACTCATAGAGACCCTGTACGGGGTTTCCAAGGCTGTAAATCCTTACGGGAGCAGAAAGCCTCATCTTTCTCCTGAACAGCTGGTAGTTTCGAACTGCTGACCTTGCAGTTTGCAGCCCAACTTGTAACCACTCCGCTACCAGAGCTCCTTGAAAAACTGGAATACACACATAAAAAAGGTCTTAAAGGCACTCTACACTTTGGTTTGTCAGTCAGGTCTTTTCATCCTGACAGTCAAGATGAAAATAGAATACTCGTTTATCTTAAATACAATGGCTATGACAGCTGGAGAACCCTTTAATAGGTGAGTTAGGACAGGATACCTAGTTCCCCTGCAAGGCTATGCCAGGAAAGCTGTCCCTTGTCTCCAGTCCTTGTCGCTCTCTACATCTGTAAGGTGAGGAGGAACCATACTGATTATTCTCTCTCCTCTAGCTCTTCCACTTGTCGATACAGAAATGAGCAAAAGTTATTCTCATCAGAAACCAGAAGAGACCCCATTTGCTGGTGCTTCTTTAGTCTCACCAAGAACAAAACCAGGGTATACTCAAAGCCAACTTGAGCACAAAACCAAGTGACCCATCAATTTCCTGCATGATCACTCTAATGAAGACTGTAAAGGTATTCAGGAAATGAACAAATCAAAGCCATTAACAAGACTTCGCTCTTTTCTCTCTCCTTCCAAAGAAATCCAATTAGCTTATTTGTGGTTAAATTTGACATAGGCTTATCATAATTTTCAGGTGGCACTGAACAAACACTCACATATTAAGATAGTTTTTTCCTTTAGTTAATTAACTAGTCTCTGCCCAAAGGAGGGTGTATCCCAATGAAACCTGAAGGCTGGGAGGAGCTAGAATTTAAGGCAGGGTTCTGAGGTGTCTATTCCATTTTTAATGTGAAAAGCAGCCCTTGAGGCCATGCAGTAGGCGTGGTCTTCAGCCACAAAGAAGGCCCACCTGTAGCCATTTCTTCAGATTATCCTTTACCTAAACAGCAGCCCCACTACTCAGACCCCGCTGGCCCACCTGCCTCTTCACCAAAGCACTGCACTGCCTCGTCCCCAAACCGGCAGGCCACTCAGAGCCAAGTGGGCCAGCTGCACACCAATGGGCCCTTGTTCTGTGCTAAGCACTTTACATGTTAGCTCTGACTCCTTCAGTTTAGCAAAAGAGATCTTTTTCCTTCTCTTTGAGCGGAGAAAGTGAAAGTTAGAAGGAGCCAAGTCACTTCACAACTGACCTGGGAAGGTCTAACACCATGTTGAGCAGGGCTCTGAAGCCCAAACCATCTCCTTCAATTCCCAAGGCTCACATTCCCTTCCTCTGTGATCAGTCAAGGCACTTAAGCACTGTAAGCAGCTCTGCACTCACCTTTAAGATGGTGACAAGGAGACCTGGTGTAGTGCTGTAGGATAAGTAGTTGACTGCTAACCACAGGCCAGTGGTTCAAACCCCTGGAAACCTATACAGGGTCACTATGACACAGAACTAACTCTATGGCATCAAACAAGATGATGATGACAGGGACAGAAGGACCCACACCTCTCTGGGTTTTTAGAAACACACAAGATTACACAGACACTTTTACCATTATGCCTAATACTAATTACTCAATAAATGAGGCCTCATTATTTCCCCACCTATTTCCAATGTCAGGAGCACCCTTTCCTGCTCTCAGAAGGTAATGGGGGACTTTGCTGTTCAGTGCTATAGTTGAGACACTAAACTCTACCCTTAGGAAGCGGTTTCAAAATCTGGCTGCAACAGTAAAAGCATGCTATTTCTTAACATCAGGTGCTCAAGACGCCAATGATGATGACGTTGCGTTACAGTACAGTGACCTTTCCTCCCAAGGTTTGTGCTGACCTTCCTTCAGAGGGGTTGGCCGTCGTCTTGTTCTCTTCTTTCCTTTGTGATCTTCTTCCAGTATCTTATCATCAAAGCCAGTCAGCTCAATGGTTTCAGACTGACTTGTGGGTCCAGCTGAGAACCATTCTGGTTCTTCTTCCGTGAAAGAATCGTTTCTTCTACGCTCGCCAAAGACACGCTTACTATCCCCAAACTCTCTCTGAAAAAAGTACGTAAAGCAACATAAAAAGAAGATTCGAATTCAAGCATCTCCACTTAAACTTAAAAAAGATCTTGATAAGTTAAATAAATCTCACAAGTGAAATGAAAATACTGTACAGACTTGAAGCTCATCCCTGCCCTTCTCCCTTCACTCTCTGTACCCCTCTGTTTAATTTAAGAAGGGGCTCTATACACCCAAGAGCTCAGAAGTAACCCAATGCAAACGAAGTGAATACAGAGTTGCCAACATGCCAAAGGACCTAGAAGACAAACCCTGAAACGCTTGTCCTTGTAGTCCCGTTCACGGTCTCGGTCTCTTAAGTCCCGAAGGTCCTTATCACTAAGACGGTGATCCTTCTCAAAGGTCCGGGCAGAGATGATTCTTCCACTGCCGATCCTGCGTCCACCAAGCAGGCGAAGCCCATCGCTGTCTTTCTCCAACGGGCTTCCTGAGCGTCGGGAGCTCACAGCAGCTGTCACATGGCAGCCTCCACCAAAGCTTCGTCTCTGTGGACTGAGAACAACATCTAAGTCGTCCTCTTTCACACGCTCTCGAGGATCTAGGAAGGTGCAGGAAAGAGGAAGTTACACACACTAACCAAGGGCATTTTTCTAACCCACATGATTATGTCCGAGACAAGGAGGCAAAATATTGAGTTTATCAACAGATACAGGGTAACACACAGTGGAGATGGTTATGTGCCGTGGAGTTGGTTCCTCAACTTATAGTGACCCTATACAGGGTTACCAAGGCTATAAATCTTTATGGGAGCAGAAAGCCTCATCTTTCTCCCATGGAATAGGTGGTAGTTTCAAACTTCTGACCTTGCAGTTAGCAGCCCGACTCATACCACTATGCTACCAGAGCACACACTGTATATTTAAGAATGAGCCTTCTGCATTTCTCTTTGAAACAATGATGTCAATATACCATAAGCCATTTTCCATAATCTCAGAATGCCTTTACTTTGAGTAAGTCCTTATCTATGCAATTAACACAATTTTGTCAATTAAGGAGTTCCCTTGGGTTAAGCACTCAACTACCACCTGAAAGGTTGGTAGCTGAAACCCAGTTTTCTAATAATGACATTTTTTTCCCCAAAGTATAAACTTCATTCACAGTGAAGAATGAAGCCAGCAGCTAACAGCATGTCCCCAACCTCGCTGATCCCATTCAAAGTGACTGTGGACTCACCCACTATTCTGCGTGCCAAGGAAGGTCGGTCTGTGTCCAATTCCTTCTTCAGATTGTCCACTGGTGAGCTCCGCCCTGAAGCTGGGTAGAGAGAGGCATGCCACTTCTCAGGGTCCCAGACACCATCGCTGTGTTGTCAAAGGTACCAACAGTTAGCACTTGTTCACACTTCTTAACACAAAAAAGAGTTACAGAAATCCCTTTACAATTTTGTGGTTGCCTTCAGAATGGTTATCTCTTTTAAGATAAAATAAAAAACACTTATAGTTCAGTAATATTTTCACTGTTCACAAAACACCAGTAATTCACCTATGAAACCAGTGGTCTGCACATAAACGAAGCATTCAGAGCACAGAGCTTGAGCACATATCACCATACCTCTGCCTGACCTACACAAAGGGACACTCCATATGTATTGATTATGCAGTTTACTGAAGATTATTACATTTAAGCAAACCCCCTTTAGCCCTCTCTCCAAAAGCAGTTCCTGTAATGTTTTGGTATATACAAGCTCAGGTTTTGTTTTGTTTTTTTCCAGATACAGGGCAGACAACTCTTAAAAGAACTAAAATTTGCGATTTAGGTTTTATTTTATTAATGGAGTGGCAGATGGTATAGTGTGCTGAGCTGAGAAGTAGCGTTGGAGTCTGACAACGTAAGATTACATTCTAGCTCTGCCACTCATCCTTGGGGACATCCTGGACAAGTTACTGAGCTGCATCCTCAAGTGCCTGCAGAGAGGACATCCCTCTGCAGACTGTTATAGCCTGTAACTCTCCTTCCACAGACCACTGTCCCAGGGAGAGAGGGACCTTTAGACAGCACCAGGCACAGCGATACCAAAGGAATATTCCTTGAGTAAACGAGTACCTCACAGCCTCAAACTCCTTGTCAGGAAAGGAGATAGCAGTTACCTCCTGCAGTAGTTGTGAGGATTACTTGGTGTTTTAGAGCAGAACAACTGTAATTCGCTGAGACAAGAGAAACCACAGAATGAGAAGACCACTCAGCTTTCTTATTACTACTATTGCTAATGTCATCTGCTTCGGGATAAAATGGAGTATGTCCGCCATGACAACATTATTCGAAGTACATTCTTCATCAATGGTGAGATAGTAGGTACAGGCTTAATAAGCATCTGAATAATCCATATACAAGGGTGAGTCAAAAAGTATTGCTAAACAGTCATAAAACCATTTATTAAATAAAAATATAAAAATGTGAAGCTATTGTTTCTCAACATATCTAGGTCTGTACCTTCTGAAAGTGGTGTTTCCATTTCTCTAGCCTGTCCCCAAAGAATTCTGCACTCTTTGACTTACATCACATCAAAATGGCAGGTTTGTAATCCTCTTAATTTACCATATCTGGTGTAACCGAAATTTCATGACTAGATGCACACACCCTCATACCTGTCATATTTTTCAGAGAGGCATGAAGGTCTCTGTTTGGAATAGGGACGTTCTTTTATATCCAAGAGCTCCTCCTTAAAAGAGAAATTAAATGGTGATTTAGAAGCAGGCCACAAAGTTGCAATTGATTTTTGTTCTGAATAATTCTGAGGGTCTACCTTAAGCATTTCAAGTAGTGCTCATTTCTACCTTAACTTGTTCCAGAAATGACTAGTGTCAGATCCAGGTCAGCAGTATTATCAAATAACTTATGAGTGATCAGCTTCTTGATAACACACGTTTCACTCATAAGCTGCTATTCAATAAAGTTATATTCAGTAACAGTGAATGTTCATTAAGGTACAGAAATGTTTGCATAAAACTTTGCATAAAACTTCCAAGTTAATCTTAAGTGTCATTAAGATTCCAATTAACAAGTGGGTAGTTTTTTTTAATGTATATTAGAGTTTTGAGAATAAAATAGCAATCCATAGCTAACATCATATTCGATTATAGAAGACTGAAAGTTTTTTCCCTAAGATTAGGAACTACACAAGGAAGCCCTCTTTTGCCTCTTCTACTGAACAAAGTACTGGAAGGTCTAGTCAGAACAATCAAGTAAGAAATAAAAGGCATCCAAATACAAAAGGAAGACAAAAACTAATTCTATTTACAGATTACATGATTTTATATAGAGAAAATTACAAAGAATACACACACAAAACTATTGTTGTTATTAAGTGCCGCTGGTTCAGTTCTGACTCATAGCAACTCTGTGTAGGGTTTCCAAGAAGCAGGTGCTGGTTTGAACTGCTGACTTTGTAGCTAGCAGTCCAGTGCTTACCCTACAGTGCCATACCAGGACAAAAAACGATTAGGGCTAATAAACTCAGCATAGTTGCAGAATACAAGATCAACACACAGAAATATTTCTAAATATTAGCAATGACTATTCTGAAAATGAAATTAAGAAAATTCCTTTTATGTTATTAGCAAAATAATAAAAGGCTTAGAAATACATTTAGCCAAGACTTGTACAGTGTTCCCCATCTGTAGCAAATAAGAGAAAACTCAAAGACGTATGGAAACAATTAGTTCAACTCAGTTTGCCTGCGACACTCAGCCTCCACAACCTGATGATTAGCTAGCTAGAGGGTATCCGGCTATCACTACCAACTGCTCTGAAAGGGAACACATTAAAAGGTCCTGGATAGAGTGGGAAAGAAATGTGGAACAAAATTCTAAATCATTAAAAATAGATCAGGCTTACTAGTGGGATAGAGACTGGTGGAACCCCTGAGACTATGGCCTTTAGTCACCATTCAGGTCTGGAACTATACTCACCCTCGAGGCTCAATTTTCAGCAAAACAACAGACAGGCCTATAAGAGAACAGTTAACACTAGAGAGATTAAGTGTGTGCTCCTAGAACATAACAAGGCAGCATTTACCCAAGGACAAAGTTCAGAAGGGTTAAGAAAAATGGAGGAATGGAAATGGGAAGCAGGGAGGAAGGAGGATTAAGTTACATTGTGGGGATTACAATCAGAGATAAAATCAACCGTTATGAATTGTTGAATGGAAAACTGATTTGATCTGTAAACCTTCACCCAATTCACAATTAAAAACAAAAAAACTTGTACATCAAAAACTATAGAACATTGTTGGGCTAAATGAGTTCAATGGAATGACTTCCTATGTTCATGGATTTGTTGTTGTCAGGTGCTATCCATTTGGGTCTGACTCAGTGACCCTATGTATAACAGAGTGAAACACTGCCTAGTCCTGTACCATCCTCACAAGTGGCTATGTTTGAGCCCACTGTTGTAGCCACTGTGTCAATCCAATTTGTTGAGGGTCTTCCTGTTTCTTTCTACCAAGCATGATGTCCTTCTCCAGGGATCAATCCTTCCTGATAACATGTCCAAAATCTGGCCATCCTCACATCTAAGAAGCATTCTGGCCATACTTCTGCCAAGACAGATTTGCTTTTTCTGGCAATCCATGGCATATTCTGTATTCTTCAACATCACAATTCAAACACATCAGTTATTCTTACATGTTAATTATTCATTGTCTAAATAAGACTGTGTTGCCTGCATGTTGCAGGTTACTAATGAACCTTCCTCCAACCCTGATGCCACATTCTTCTTCACATAAGTCCTGATTCTTCGAATATTTGCTCAGCATACAGATTGAACAGTATGGTGAAAGGACTGGAAGACTAACGCTATTAAGTAATGTAATAATGCACAGTAATCTACAGATTCAATACACTCTATCAAAATTCCAATGGCCTTTTTTCTTGTAGAACTGGAAAAGCTAATCCTAAAATCCATATGGAATTATAAGGGGCTCCAAATAATTAAAACAATCCTGAAAAAGTTGCAGAACTTACACTTCTAATTTCAAAATATACATGAAGTTACAGCAATCACAAGTGTGTGATACTGGTGAAAGGACAGACACATAGACCAAAGGAAAATAACAGAGTCCAAAAATAAACCTGTACATTTTAGTCAATTGGTTTTCAATGAGGATGTTGAAAGCCATTCAGTGAAAGAGCAGACCTACATTAGCAGGTGCTGGGACAACTGGATGGATATTCACATGTAGAAAAGTGACATGGTGAGCCTCTACCTTTGCCCATATGCAAAATTTACCTCAAAATGTATCAGAGAACTAAACCATAAAATTGTTAGAAAACGTAACCATGTATGTTCCTGCCCTTGGATTTGGCAATGGTTTTAGATAACCAAAAAGCACAACTTCATTAAAATTAAAAACGGTGGTGCAAAGAGCATTATTAAGGTAATGAAAAAACCCAAGGAATGGAAAAATTATGTACAAATCCTGGTTCTGATAAGGATCCAGTATCTACAACATATAAAGAACTCCTACAAGGAGCTCTGGTAGCGTAGTGGTTATGAATTGGGCTGTGAACCTTAAAGTCAGCAGTTCAAAACTACCAGCCGCTCCGTGGGAGAAAGATGAGGCTTTCTACTCCCGTAAAGATTTACACCCATGGAAACCCTGTATAGGATCGCTATGGGTCGGAACCGACTTGATGGCACTTAACAACAACAACAATTCAATACCAAAGACAAACAACCCAATCCAATTAAAAATGGACATAGGACTTGAAGAGACATTTTTCCAAGGAAGATAGCCTTGAAAAGATGCTTGTCATTGTTGTTGTTATTAAGTACAGTTGAGTCAGTTCTGACCTGTAGTGACCCTATACAGGGTTTCCGTGGAACAGCTGGTGAGCTTGAACTACCAACCTGGCGGTTCAAAGCGACTTTGCAGTTCAACGCATTAATCCACAGTGCTACAACAGGACCCCATGCTTGTCATTGTTGTTGTTGTTAAGTGCCATCAAGTCAGTTCCGACCCATAGCAACTCTGGATAGGGTTTCCGAGGAGCAGCTGGTGAGCTTGAACCACCAACCTTGCAGTTCTAATGGCTTTGCAGTCTGGCACATTAACTCACAGCGCCACACCAGGATTCCACTTATGCTTGTCATTAGTCATTATAAAAATGCAAATCAAAACCACAAAAAGATACCAGTTCACTAGGATGGCTGAGAGTTCTAATGTGGCACTATAGGATCCGCACTGGACTGTTAACTACAAGGTCAGCAGCTGAAACCCACCAGCTGCTCTCAGAAATGCTATACAGGGTGGTTACAAACCAGTTTGATAGCACACAACAACGAGGATAGCTAAAAACAATTTTAAATCATTTTGGTAAATTCAGATGAACAAAACTTAGATTAATAAGTGTTGGCAGTGATATGGAGAAATGCCTCATTTATAGCAGGCAGGCCTGTAAAATGGTGCAGCTTCAATGGAAAACAATATATTGCTTCCTCAAGAAGTTAAACATAAAACTATCACGGGATCTAGCAACTTCACTCCTAGATATGCTCATAAGAATTAAAAGCAGAGACTCAAACAGATACCTGTACACTAATGTTCATAGCAGCATTATTCACAGTGGTCAAAATGTAGAAACAATCTAAATGCCTATTAGTTGATAAACGGATAAACAAAATGTGGTATATGCATGCAAGGGAAGATTTATTTAACCAGAAAAGGGAATGGCTGTGCTACATAAATAACATGAATGGACCTTGAAAACATGCTCAGTGAAAGAAGCCAGAGACCAAAAAAACAAAATCACATATGATTTCATTTCTCTGAAATGTCCAGTATAGGCAAACCTATGGGGACAGAAAGCAGAATAGTGGCTGCTAAGGGGTGAGGAGACGGGAATGAGGAGTGATTGCTAACACTTTGAGGCTTCCTTCTGGTGTAATGACAATGTTCTGTGCTGTTGTTGTTAGGTACCATTGAGTTGGTTATGATTCACAGCAACCTTATGCACAAGACAATGAAACACTGTCCCGTTCAGGGCCATCCTCACAATCACTGTTAAGCTTGAGCTCATTGATGCTGTCACTGTGCCAGTCCATCCTGTTGGGGGTCTCCCTCTTTATTGCTGACCCTCCACTTTACCAGCATGATGGGCTTCTCCAGGAACTAGTACCTCCTGATAACATGTCTGAAGTATGAGAGATGAAGTTTCACCATCTTGGCTTCTGACACATATTTGTTTGTTCTGCTGGTAGTCCACAGTACTTTTAATATCCTCTCCAACTCAAATACATCAATTCTTCTGTGGTCTTCTTATTCACTGTACAACTTTTGCAAGCATATGAGGATATTAAAAACACCATGGGTTGGGTAAGGTGTACCCTAGTCCTCACACTTGAACACTTTAAAGAGGTCTTTTGCAACAGATTTGCCTAATGCAATACGTCATTTGTTTTCTTGACTGCTGCTTCTGTGAGTGTTGACAGTAAATGAAGTCTTTGTCAACTTCAATCTTTTCTCCATGATCCTCCATTTATCATGTTATTTATTGCTCCAGTGGTTAAGGATTTTTGTTTTGTTCTGTGTTAGATAATGATAATGGCTGCATGACTTTGTGAACAGACTAAACACCACTGAATTGTACACTTTACAAATGCAAATTTTATGTATATGAATTATATCTCAATTAAAAATTATTTTTAAAAAATGAAATGATGTTTCAGTTACCAGAGTATATGTGTTCAATTTAAATACTGCTCTAATTACCAACTGAAAAATGCCATCTACTGTCAGGTACAAAAAAAGTTACTCAGGTAGGTAAAACATTTGAATTGTTGTTAAGTGCTGTCAAGTTGGTTCCAACTCATAATGATCCTGTATAGGGTTTCTAAGGAGCAACTGGTGGGTCTTTACTACTGACCTTGTGATAAGCAGTCCAGTGCTTATCCCTCAGTGCCACATCTGTTCCCATATTACAATTTTCTTTGTTGACTTTATGCTCAGCACATATTGGTGTGAACCAATGACCAGGTGACAGCTGTATAAACTTGACAGGTCTCTAAACTGAGAGCAGGAGTGAAAGCAGAGAGCCAGCTGCACATGGGCAGCAACTAGGCCTACAGTGCTACTTGTGCCAGGGTGCAACTGTGACCCAGGGCAGCGGCTAAACACAGCTCAGCTCACCAGTCTGTAGGAGGTCAAGAACCATTTCCCTCATGATTAGGGTAAAGAGAAAAAACTCTTGGGTTGTCAGAGCTGCTGGGGAGAACTAAAAACATCTAGATACGGTCCTTGCTGTTTTTGAGAGCAGGGTTTCTTAGTTCCGCAGCCTAAAGGAACACAAGACCCTATGAAACCATATGCAATTTCTGCAGTATGCATTCATGCCTTAAAAAGATCTCCAGTGGACCACAAAGAGGTTAAGAAATAATATTTTATAGTTAGCATGTTTCCCAAATGTGGTCCATGGTCTACCTGGATGTTCAGGGAGACTTTTCTCACAGGGTTTAGAGAACTGAATGTGAGGTACTCTCTTAGGATGTAAAAGATGACGTCTCAGCCTGAGGGGAGTTCCCACTCAGGCGAGGAGAGAATTATCAGTAAAATGCTCTCAGGAGCATACAGAGTTTGCTCTTTCCATAACTGTCCACAGAACACTTCCTGTGTGCCAGACACATTCCCAGGTATACGCAGATGATGCTTGTCCCTGCCCCCAGGGCTTTTCCATTCTCTCAAGAGAAGTATACCTGAGCTTGCCATGTCAACAGATGTCATTCATTCCTATAAAGGAATCCCTCTGGTATATTTTTCAAAGAAAACCTCCAATCTGGCTGAAGGCAAAATCCTTGGGAAGTGCCCCTCACACTGGGAGGGCTTCTTCCCAAAAGGAATGTGAAATTGATCTTTAGTAAAATCTTAAGGACCCACAGGCATTTCCTGTGATAAGCAGGTCACAGATCTATTCACTGAAATTAGCATCTGGACACCTGAAGAGTTAATGCTGGAGACCTCACTTTTTAAACAGGTTTCTAAAACCGGACCAGGCAGCAACACACTGCTAATTGCCTAAAAGTCACACACCCAAGAAGTATGCTCATTTTCTAAGTTGCAGTGTTCATCAAGAATTCAGCAAGCTTCCCCCAAAATCTATGTGGGAATTACCACTACGGACGACACCCACATTCTGTGATTAGTACTGAAGTTGGAAGCACATGAATTTGATTATAGGCCCACAATAGCAGTTTCCTTCTGTAGAAATCCCAGGCAGCAGCTCTACACTGTGAGGATACATTCTGACATTCTAAAAGAATTTCACACAAGTCACGTATAGAAAGGGGAAATATTCTTGGCTTTTATAAGCTAGTAACTTTTTACTAATAAGCTAGTAAAAAGTTAATTTTTAAAAAAATTAAAAGAAAAAAAAAAAAAGCCAGTTTTATTGTTTATGGTCAAAGCACCTAGAAGTGGCCCAATATCTCTCCTGTGTATGTGCTTGGCTCTCCCTAAAGGCTAACATCCCAAGAACAGTATATAGGCTGGGCCTGTTTTTGGCATCTTCTCCCAAACCCAGCCTCACACATAGGGCCTGGCCCATCAGGCTCTCAAATGGTTACTGAACTGGCCTGAAATTTCATTCTACAGAGTCATGTAATTTTTATAAAAAGATTATAAACTTTTGCAAAGTATGTCACAATGGGATAATGACATTTATATTTGGGACCCAGGGCACCAGTGAACTACTAAAATGGGGAATGTGGGATACATTCCAGAGTCACCCATTCTTTCGTGTGTGAGGTCGCAAAGGGGTGCCATTTTGAAAACTTCTTGCAGGTGAGGATTTAAACCGGATCAAATGAGTTGACCGTTGACTTTCATACTGGATTCACCAAGCTGATTTGGTGTAGACTTTCTTCTTTGAAAGACTTTACTTGAAACTGAGAAAAAGGAAACTGTAAAGGTAGGAAAACCTGTTTTTTTCCATTCATGTTTTTTCTGTTGACTTGGCCAACATAATAAAAAATAAACCCTGGCATTTAAATGCATTTATACAACTGATAGAAACAATGTAAAACAGTAAGTAAGTAAGTAGAAAAATAAATTGAAAATCATTTTTAGGGTTGGCAGCATTACATTGAATTCTGATTTCACATTGAATTGGGATGGCACCTATAATAAATATAAACCATGACACTTAGACAATAAGCATCTTGATCTAATATTGCCGTTTTCCTTATGTTATTGTTGAGTGCTACATCATTCTAATACCTCCCCCATCTGTATTACACCATAAGCAATGTTTCAGTACTCAGCTGCTATCCAAAAGGCTGGCTGTTTAAACCACCAGCTGCTTCATGGGAGAAAGATGTGGCAATCTACTTCCATAGAGATTATAGCCTTAGAAACCCTATAGAGCAGTTCTACTTCATCCTATAGGTTGCTATGAGTCAAAATCAACTCAAGGGCCAACAGGCTTGGTTTTGCTTTTGCTTTGTGTGGCAGACATTTTTCTAAGCATTTGATATGCATTTGCTCCTTCAGTCCCCATAGAAATCCTATGAAGTACGTATTATTCCACTCTCACTTTACAGATGAGGGAAAAGGATGAGATACCGAAGGTAATGGTAGAGTATGGGTCCTAAACAAGGCAGTGGAGGTCAACGGCCTTATCCTCTCTTCCGCTGCCTCTCTTCAGTGGGGAAGGGAAGGGTCTGGCCCCCTCTGGGAGCACTGCCACCATGCTGGGTTTCCATTTGTCCCAGTCCAGTGGGACATCTAGGAACATGGGAACAGATCTCCATTCCTTGAACAGGTTGCTCCTAACTCTGCAACCTCTAACAGTACCCCACTCTTGAATCAAGCATTTCCTTTCTCAAAATTTTCTACATTAAAGGATCCCAGTGTGAAATGACAACTATTAAGTTCTCACTTGAGCAAGCAGAGTTCTCATGGACTCAACGGTCGTGATTCTCAACTTTACAGGATGACTTAAAACTTAACGGTCGTGATTCTCAACTTTACAGGATGACTTAAAACTTAACACGCAAGATCGAACAGCCAGAGGCAGTGTCTATAGGTGATATACTAAGAATGCATAATGACTTTTCATACAGTAATTCTGCTTCCCAGCTATAAACAGGTACCCCTATTTTTATACTAGCTTAAGAAATTTATAGCTAAGTGTGTCACTGAAATGCCATCTTTCATAACCTCAATTTCCTAAAAATACCAACTACTAAGTCATCTAGAAGATGCTTTGTGCAAGAAAAACTTATCCTCTGACTATTGATTTCAGCCGAGGGTTTAAATTACAATTCCTCTTTCCTTAGAGGGTTGACTTCAAGTCTCATAGCTGATTCCAACAAAGCTAAGAGTACTCAAATCACTATTTCAATTGCTCATACATTTTCTGGATGGTTTCAAAGCAAGGAGATAAACAAGGCTGCACCACTGTGACCTACTAGCCCCCCAGTCACAAATTAGGGTGGCCTCCTTCGAAGATCCTCCTGCAAACACTGAGGACTAAAATGGGCCCCCCACTGACCAGTCAAGGTAGTGAACAACACACATGAAGTTATGCCCAGATAGATAATCCAATGCCTACTATCTGACTGGTAGATTTAACATGCAGACTTGACACAGGTCACAAAAGCTGAATGTCCTGAGTGTGTTCTGCTTTGATTCCCTGTTGTCCAACTAGCAGCTGACAGCAGTTACTAAGTAGTGATGAAATACAGGAGCAGAGGTATGTCAACTCTGTGATCTAAGAAGACCTGTCTGTTCACTTAGAGAAAAAACCCCAAAGCCATTTGATTTTGTATTTCAAGCAGAAGATATCATTACTGGAACTGCAGATACTACTCTTCAACAAGGGTCTCTCTCTGACAAGGGTCAGAAAGAGGTGAATGGGTCCCTAGACGTTTTTCCACTAATAAACACCACCTGTCTCCTCTGATTGCCTATGCCAATTCTTCCCAAACTGGAATTAGTCAAAATCCCGTGGTGGTGGTGGTAGTGATGACTGTTGTTTAGTGTCGTCAAGTCATAGTGAACCCTGTATGGCGTTTCTGAGGAGTGGCTGATGAGTTGGAACCACTGACCTTGTAGTTAGCAGCCCAGTGCGTATCCTACAGTGCCACATCTGGTGGAGAGGATGCTAAATGCAGATTGCTGGGGGCCACCCCAGAATTTGTGCTTCAGTACACCTGAAGTGGGATCTGAGATCTTGCATTTCTAACAAATGGCCAGGTGATATGAATGTTAGTTCAGGATCCCACTTTGAGAACCATTGTCTAAACCACGTTCGATTCAAGATTCTCAGGTGAAACCTCATGATCTAACTTTTAGAAGTCCTTCAACATGATCCCACCACTTTTAAATGCTACCAAAATGTCTCAGGAACCTGGCAAGGCAAAATGGACCTGACAGGGCCTAAAAACACAAGGGCTAGGAGTTTCTGGGTGAGAGATAGCCATGAGAAACGTGTCTATAACCAGGCTAGTTCAATATTACAAAGGCATAGAGGAAGGAGCCCCCGTGGAATGATGGTTAAAGTGCTCAGCTGACAAGCACAAAGATAATGGTTTGAAACCCCCAACCACTCTACAGGAGAAAGATGTGGCAGTCTGCTTCCATAAAGACTCTTGTTGTTAAGTCAGTTTTGACTCATAATTACCTTGTGTATGGCTTTCAAGGGATGGCTGGTGGTTTTTAACTGCTGACCTCATGGTGAACAGTCCAGCGCTTATCGTACAGTGCCATAACACCAGGACTATAGCCTGGGAACCCTAAGGCACAGTTCTACTCTGCCCTGTAGAGTTACTATGAACCGCAAATGACTCAATGACAGTGGGTGTGGTTGGGGTTTGAGGCTTGGAGGCAGGCCTCAAAGCACCCAATCTGACTCTAAGTTGAGTGCCTGAAGCACAAAAGACACCCTTCTCAACCCCAAGAAGCAACTACACTTCTGAGTTATCTGACAACACTAACACCATTTTTCAAGTTCCCCAAGGAAGAGTGAAGGAGCTCTGGTAGCGTAGTGGTTACGAGTTGGGCTGCTAACCTCAAGGTCAGCAGTTCAAATCTACCAGCCACTCCACGGTAGATGAGGAAAGTGAGGCTTTGTGCTCCCATAAAGATTTACAGCCTCAGAAACCCTATGCAGGGTCGCTATGAGTCAGTACTGACTCCAATGCACTCCACCACCAAGGAAGAGTGAGGCCTCGCTACTCAAAATATGGCTAGTGGACTAGCAGCATTGCACCACCTAGCAACTAGTTAAAATGCCAGCTCTCTAAGCCCACACTAGGATAAGGCCCACAGGTGATCCTCAGCACATTAAAGTCTGAGAAGTTCACTGTTCCCTGATACAGGGAAACTTTGGCACGATATCTTGAAGGGCACTCAGCCCAACACCTAAACCCTAGACTCCTCCACCTTCATGGGAAAGAAACCTCACACTTGTTATTCCAGAAAACAACTGAATACTAAATTAAGAGTTAACGATTAAGGAGTTCTTTCATTTGCCAATATGTTTGAGGGTTTGTTTTTTTGACATTTTAGTAATGACATCTCATTTATAAAAATTTTCACAAAATACACCACCTGACCCCAAGGTCTGATGTGGCGCTGTGGGCTAAAGCATCAGACTGCAAAGTCGTTTGAACTGCAAAGTCCGTGGTTCAAGCTCCTTGGAAACCCTATACAGGGTCGCTATGGGTCGAAATCAACTCAACTGCACTTATCAACAACATTCATCATTAATGAGGAAAGTTCCCTTCTACTGGGCAGAAATATCGCTAAACACTTTATTATTCCAATGATTTTCTCTTGGTATGTAGATGAGAATGTTACTGTAGAGTCCATTAGGACTCATGTCAACCCCTTGTGTACAGAGAGCTGCTCACTGGGTTTTCAAGGCTGTGACTTTTCAGAATCTATCACCAGGCCTGTCTTCTGAGGTGTCTCTGAGTAGGTTTGAACTGCTAAACTTTCGGGATGAGGGCTCAAATATTATTCTAGTTCTGGAGCTCACAAGCCAGTATTATAATGCTCTACTTGAAGTCCTGGTGTGGCACTGTGAGTTAAAGCACTAGACTGTAAAGTCACTTTGAACTGCAAGATTCTAGTTCACCAGTCGCTCCTTGGAAACCCCTATACAGGGTCACTATGGGTCAGAACTGACTCGATGGCACTTAGCCACATCAACAAAATAATGCTCAGAATGCAGGAACATTCCAAGCAACCTTAAAAAGGAGAAAAGTTAGTTCTCCTCCAGGTCCACACAAAGTGTTGAGAAACATATTTGTAATTAACGTGACAATACTGATACTGTACTATCTTAAAATTGCCATTCATTCAATTATCTTGAATAGAGTAAAAAGTGAGCCTATTTCCAACTAGATTTGGTTAAGACAGCTAAATCCAAACTCCATTGTCATTAACGTAGAAAAATGTTTTTCTTAAATAATTTCTGTAAGGTACATTAATCTAAGCAGGCAGAATTCTGAGTTCTAAGGTCAGACTGTCAAAACTGAACAACACTATTGTTGTTAAGTGCCGCTGAGTCGGTTCTGGACATTAAGCTCCTTTTTTAATTTGCTGGTGGCACAGCAAGTTCTACTCTGAGAGAGACCAGTATCTTCCTCAAAGGCTTAAGAAGGGGCATGGAAATATACATGAAAATGAAATACACTTGACAATCTCAAATCCCTGTGTGAAAGTGATTCAAAAGCCTCTGCTTGGATTCTGCAAGTTCACTACCAGTCAGAATGTTAATTCAAAAAGAGCTGGGAGATTTGAAATCACATAAGCTTATAAAAGCAATTCAAACCAGTTTCTCTTCATTTGATAAGCTTTTTCCGATTCAGAATTCACCTGTCAACATTTTCGGTAATGAACTTTTAAGTTTGGAAACATTACTCAAGCATTCTCAGGTTCGAGAGAAATTACATTTGGAAGAACAAATCTAAATGCAGAACTAGAATGGGATTTAAAAAAAGTTTCTAGAAGGATACTTTAAACTCAAATTCTGCTATACCAAAAAACGCTCTTAAAAAAAAAAACAAAAAACCCCACTAAAACTGAGGGAGTCCAGCTTTTTGTTTTAGTGTTAAAAGAAAAAAACAAAACAAAAAAAGTACTATTCTGACAGCATTTGATACTTTATTGAGTAGGTAAGAATACAGGTACACAAACAAGTTCTGGCCTTAAAATATTAACCAAACAATATCCTGGAAAGCCAGGGACAAATAAGCCATGCTAAGAGTCTACAACTGGGTTTATAATGAAGAAAGATCATAGATCTAGATCCCAACAGCCTTCCATATGTCCCAATTGCTTTAACACTCTTCACCTCATTTTATGGACTCCAGCCCATCACATTTCAGGGACCCAGGAATGATTTCATAACTTAACTGAGTTTTTAAAAAACATTCAGTAGCCAATGAAATAACTGAAACAATATCAACAACCTTAACGTTACCTCCCGGGAAAAAAACAGATGCTTAGGAGTGCACTTAAAAATTACCCTAAGTGTTTTAGCTAGGGGAATATGATTGAAGTCTTATGCTTGTGAGGCCACATCCAATTTGTAACATGAAATAAAAAAGCAGAATTTAAAAATCCAGTTACCGTGGGCCAAGCACAATAAAGGGTATTCCTGGGGGAGGGCGCAAGGAATCACCTCTCAAGGAAACATCAACACAAAACACACTGATTCTGGGAGCATCCCAGAGCTAGAATTCTCATCATACAGGAAGTGAATCAACAACATACCAGTTACAGAGATGAATTAAAAAACTTGAATGACAATGTATACTGATCCGCAAATTTATATGGGATCTGAGCCTATATTCCCTTCACCTGAAAGCTACTTAGAAGCAAAATCTGTATGTTCTTGATACTCACAGTTCCAGAAAAAAGTTCCTGGTATAGTGCTGTAATAGAAGCATTGAACTGCTAACCCTGATTCAAATTCACCAGCCACTCCTCAGAAATGCTATATGGAGTGGTTATGAATCGGAACTACCTCGATGGCATATAACAACCACAGCTGATACTCAGTTCATATATTGGGCCAGAATGAGAGAAAGGCAGCTTTAGATGATACTAATGAAGTGTTTACACAATGTTACCAAACCTCACTACATATAAAGAAACACTATTTCATTAGTACTACACCACTACACCTACTTTTGTATATCGATGAGGGGATTTGGAGGTCAACTTCTTCAGGTCAAGGAAAGCATCTCCATTTTCTGTTTCACCCACACTTCTATCCATGGCTCCTTGGTTTCCAATTCTTTACACCTGGTAAATAAATCAGCACAAAATAGTCTTGGAGAACAGTAAGTTTTCAGAATTCTTGGCTGCTTATGAAATTGATTTTTTTCTCTGACAAAGGCAAGTTTTCAAGACCTTCACAAAACATCCTCACCTAACAATCAGGCTATAAACTAGAAGCCGCTTGGAAATACAGTCCACTAGTACTCAGTTACCAGTAAAGTATCCCAAGCACCAGCAGGGTAAGGAAAGCAGAAGTGGAAGGTGTCCAACTCAGGGCACAGTCTTTACTCAACGTAAATACAAAAAGAAATCAAGATTAGTCGCTGTCACCCATGGGAACGGTTTGGACGGTGGAGGGGGAAGTTCCCCTGAGGGGGCGACTGGTTGGTGCCAGGGATCAGGGAAACTCCGGCTGTTGAAAAGTGCTTGTCACTTGCCAATGGACGGCGCCAGCTGCCCCTTATTAACCAGGCGCCAGGAATTGGGGACAGGGCCCGAGCGCCCCTCGCCCGGCCCGCAGCACCTGTGGCCATGTCAGGGGCGCCCGCGCCAAGGACGGACCACTAGAGGCGGCTTCAGCTCTGAGACTTGGCTTCCTGGGCCGCGACCCCAACTCCCAGCCCCACGCTCAGGCTCCGGCCTGGCGGCCCCCTCCAAAATAAGGGCGGAGACGGTACTCACAGAGGGAAGGAGGACTGGAGGGAGCCGGGAGACCCAATCCCCCAGCCCGGGCGTTCAGAGCTGGAGCCGGAGCAGGCCCGCCGCCGTCCGCCCCGG
>NW_006408646.1:8778252-8779257 GCF_000296735.1 Chrysochloris asiatica
CTCACCCCCGGCCCCGCCGCCGGCCTTACTCTGCTCCTCCGCAACTCGGCGGCCCTTCGGCCCGGCCGCCGTTTCCTGCCCCGCGGCCCACGCCGGTTTGAGCACCGCTCCCGCCGCCTTCGTTCTCGCCCCCCCCTCCCGCTCCGACTGTCTCTCTTCAGCCGCCGTACCCGCGGCCCGGCCCTCCGGCCCTCCCCCTTAATAACTCCCTCCACGCATCCGGCCCCGACACTGCCGGCGCGCCCGGATGTGAGGTGGCTGCCGCGGTGCCGGGCGGGAAAGGGAGGATCGCAGTGCTTCTCCGGATGCAGGACCCTGAGCTGGACGGCCTGCGGGGAAAGAGCGGCGGCGGGTCGGCGGTCCCGGCCGTACGCCCGGTGCACGCAGGCGGTCGCAGCGGGCAGCCCCGGAGAGCGAGCCCCGTTCTTCTGTGCGAGAGGGCGTGCTGGTTGACGGCTTTGGGCCCCGGAGCCCACCACTCAGTCTCCTCCGAAGGCGAGGTGTCCCCAACGTGGTCTCCGCTACGTTAGCACAGCTTGTGTCGGCGGAGACCCTGAGGGCTTCGGCAGTGGGAATCTGAGTTAGAGGAACTGGGGATCTGAGGAGACTTCCGGGCCGGAGCTCGTACCTCCGCCCTGTTTTCTTGCTGATTGTGGGATTTGCTCGAAACTGACACAACCGAAGCTGCGCTTTTCTCATCTTTAAAAATATGCTCTCTATAAAGTTATGAGGATATAAGAAGATGACGTGTTGTTACATTAGTAAGCAAATTAATCTCTTAATTTATTAAAATGAAATTAATAAATATTGATTTTGATAGAAATAAACCTGAATGCAAGCTTTTCGGCCTGTGTTGCCGAGACTCGGCATGTTTTAATCAGTGTAGCAACTGCCGTACTGGAAGGAGTGGTTTGACAGAGGTCTCAGGAATTTGGCGCATAGGCATGGAGGGAAATGTCATCTTATCTTGTGAAATGAGGGCCAAGCCTTCACTTTTGTGCGGGG
>NW_006408646.1:8779357-8788078 GCF_000296735.1 Chrysochloris asiatica
GGGGGGGGAGGGAGGAGGGGAGCGAACACTGTCTTCAAGCTTCAAAGCTTCACTTTCTTCAATTGTAACATCAGGGGATTCTACTGTGAACGATCACTAAACTTCTGCTTTGATCATCTATCTAACAATTTGTGAGTCCTGGCAAGAGGAAACAATATTGAAAACGCCTTGTCATACTGAATGTGTTTCTGCCAAATCAGCACATTGCAACAAGAGGCTGAGGAAACATTTCCTAGTTGCCTCAAGTGTACATCCCAGCACTGCCACCCTACGGGGTGTGTAAAATGAGGTAATTTCATTCTCAGCCTTGGTTTGCTCATCTGTAAAACTCGAGGGCAATATCCCACTCTCCTGACTGTTGTCAAGAATAAATAAGGTGAGTAAAAAGCCATAATCCACTGCCTTGGAGTCGATTCCCACTAATAGTGACCTTATATATAGGACAGAGTAGAACTTCACCCTAGGGTTTCTGAGACTAAATCTTTATGTGAGCCAACAGCCTTGTCTTTCTCACACTGACCATTATGGAGTAACAGAGAAGGACCATTTTTTTTTAAGCTATTAAATCCTGGCTGACTACTTATTGAGAAACCTCAGCTAGTCAGTCAGTCCACCCCTCTGGAAGTTGGTTTTCTCATCTGTCAAACAAGGTTTGTAGGAATTTGTCTATTGATACCTAACAAAGCACCCCCCAAATTTAGTGGCTTGTTGTTTGGTGTGCAATTGAGTCACTTCTGACTCATAGGACCCTGTATAGTTTCCAAGAAGCGCCTGGTGGGTTTGAACCACCGACCTTGGAGGTAGTAGCCCAGCGCTTATCCTACAGAGCCACATCAGTACTCCCAAGCAAATTCTTGTTTCATTATAGCTGTTGAATGTTATTGGCTGGGATGATAGTTTGTAATTCTAAATGCCTCCTTTTGCAACTAATACTTTGCAAAACTCTCTAAGAGGTAACCCTGTTGTTAAGAAAGAAAGATAAATGATTTATTCTAATATTTTACGAAACCTTTGGCATTGGTTTAGGTTTGAATTTATTCTAGAACTTTACTAAACCATTATAATTGGCATAAGGCGGGGATTCAAGTTTTCAGTCATTTGGGGAAATAAGCAGCCAAATATAGAAGCAAATGAAAATATTGGAAACCAGAAATTCTGAGTCCCTGGACTCATGCTTGGTAAAGTGATGGGAGTGTCACCAAAAGAGAGGAAGATACTCAATGAGAGGGACTGACACAGTAGCTGCAACAATGACCTCAAACACTCATGAGGATGGCACAGGATTGAAGTTTTGTTCTATCTACACAGGGTTCCCATGGATTGGAACTGACTCAACAGCACCGACCAGCACCAATAACAAAAAATATAACAGCACCTGTTGTTCAGGGCTGTCGAGTTGGTTCTGACTCAGTGATCCTGTATAGCAAGGGTAAGGAATGTCCAAACCACTGAGTCAATTCTGACCCATAGGGACCCTGTATAGGGTTTCGAAGGAGCATCTGGTGAGTTTGAACCGCCATCCTTGCAGTTCAATGTGACTGCCATCTAGTACATTAACCCACAATGCCACAACAGAACTCCCACAGGCCATATGTTGTCGTTAAGTGCCGTTGAGTCGACTCCAACCCATATGACCCTGTATAGGGTTTCTGAGGAGTGCCTGGTGAGCTTGAACCACTGACCTTGCAGTTCAAAGGGCTTTGCAGTTTGCAGTCTGGTGCCTTAACCCACTTTGCTGCTGTTAAGTGCCCTTGAGTTGGTTCTGATTCATAGCAACCCTTAATAGGGTTTCCAAGCAACAGTGGTGGATTTGAACTGCTGACCTTGTGCCTACAGCACTACACCAGAGTCCACCATCACGTTGTTAAGTGCCCATTGAGTGTGTTCCAAGGTAGGTTTGAGCCGCCAACCTGGTGGCTCAAACATCCTGCAGCTCCACACCAAGACTCCATCATGCTTTGTTGATAGGTGCCATCAAGTCAATTCTGACCCATAGCAAGCCTGTATAGGGTTCCCAAGGAGCAGCTGGTAAGCTTGAACCGCCAATCTTGCAGTTCAAATGGCTTTGCAGTCTGACACATTAACCCACAACGCCATACCAGGACTCCATCACGTTGTTGTTAAGTGCCATCGCCATCACGTTGTTGTTAAGTGCCATCGAGTCGGTTCCGACCCACAGCAACCCTGTACAGGGTTTCCAAGGGTGTAAATCTTTATGGGAGTAGAAAGCCTGATCTTTCTCCATGGAGCAGCTGGTAGTTTCGAACCACTGACCTTAAGGTTCGCAGCCCGATTCGTAACCACTACGCTACCAGAGCTCCTTAGGCATTAATTAAAGGTTTGACCAAATATGTTAAGTTGATTCCAACTCATAGCAACCCTGTATTGAGTTTCTGAGGAGTGGCTGGTGAGTTTGAACCAGATTGTGGTTCACACCAATCTGGCAGTCCAATGTTTATCCTACAGCTCCATAGCCCCTAATTTTTAAGTTGATAATTTTGTGTGACCCACAAATGATGTTATAAATTTTGGCAGAAAAAAGGTTCCCCTGTTGTATAGGATTCTCAAGGAGTGGCTGATGGGTTTGAACCTCATACTTTGCAGTTAGCATTCCAGTGCTTATCCTACAGCACCACACCAGGACTCCAAGAGCACCTGGTGGTGGTGGTTATGTGCCGTGGAGTCGGTTCCGACTCATAGCGACCCTGTACAGGGTTTCTGAGGCTGTAAATCTTCATGGGAATAGAAATCCTCATCTTTCTCCCACGGAGCAGCTGGTAGTTTCGAATTGCTGACCTTAAGGGTCACAGCCCGATTCGTAACAACTACACTACCAGAGCTCCTTAAGAGCACCTGAGAGAGTGCTTAATCCAGAGCCATTTATCCTCAGCAACTTCACCTCACAAGATTGGGATTGATTTCAACTGTCCATCCCTTTTAAAATTGACTTTTTCCTGCTCAGTTTTCTTGCTCTACAGAATCCTGGTGTGGCACCATAAGATAAGCACTCAACCTCAAGGTCACTTTGAAGCACAAGGTTGGCAGTTCAAACTCATCAGCTGCTACTCGGAAACACTATGCAGGGTTGCTATGAGGCAGAACCAACTGTACACTTAACAACTACAAGGGTAATTCCTAGTTCCAAGCAGTCAGCTCTGGTATCATATCCTCAAGGTATACGCTGAAAAGATACCAGAATTTACTAAGGGACTTATAGAAGCGGACACAGCAAATGGTTGTCACCTTCATCTTTCATTTTATATATAGGGAAGTACTGCAGTCTGGAACCACTTAAGTGCTGCTCTGCTAAAGTTATTATATACTACTTTCCTGTCTTCTAAAATGTCCTGTCAAGATAATTTATTTTCATTTTAACTCACAAGGAATTAATTGCCTTTCATCCCTTCCTAAATGAGTCAAAGTTAAAGGTGGTGAATGCACATTAACAGGAAGAAAGTGCCAGCAAATCAGCTCCAGTCACCTTAGATTGCTACTTGTTGATTTATTTGAATGCCATATTAATGTAATTTAGATTGTATAAAAATGCTTATAAAATAAAACTTTGCAAAATCCCAAACCAAACTCTTGTCATCAAGTCGATATTGATACAAGTTGTTATTAAGTGCCATTGACTTGGTTCCAATTCATAGTAACCCTGTTTAGGGTTTCCGAGGGGCAGCTGGTGGGTTTGAACTGCCAAACTTACAGTTAGCAGTCCAGTGCTGATCCTACAGTGCCACGCCAGGACAGTGACCCCATTGAGACTGAAAATCTTATGGGAGCCAACTGAAAGCAGTTAGTGGGTTTGAATTACCGACCTTGAGGGTAGCAGCCCAAAACCTAACCCACAGAACTACCAGGACTTCATTAGGTCTTTGAAACGAAATTATTATTTTTTAATTATACAAGGCCACATCACTTCTGGTAAGAGTTTTTCCTAAAAGGTTGGCTCCCATGTTCCACTGCTGAAATTGTTAAGCTACCGTTGAGTCGATTACGACTCATAGTGATCCTGTATAGGGTTTTCGAGGAGTGGCTGGTGGTGAACCGACGACCCTGAGGTTTAAAACGACTTTGTAGTCCAGTGCATTATCCCGCAGCGCCTCACCAGGACAACAATCGCTTAAATTAGAACATCTTTAAACATTTTCTTTTTAACACAAAGATTAATGTATGTAGTAGAACAAAAGTAAAAATTACCTGTGATTCTAATCCCGAGATACAAAACGACAGATTGCCCAATTTATGTTTTTAACGTAAAATCTCAAGCATTTTGATGATTCAGTGTCGCCCACCAGAAATCGCACGTTCTTTTAATGTTAATCAACTGTCCCATATACCTCCTTCATCCTCAAGATTATCAAGGTAGACCCAAATTAAAGAACTAAATTATTATGATCGATTAGTGCTTACATGTTACTTTTTAAGGGAAAAGTTACAAGAAGCGATTAGCCTGGGGAAACCAGATTCTGATCCCGTCTTTGACACTTCCCGTCCACGCATGCGCGCGCCTTACTCCACGGGGGCAGGCTTTACTCCCCGGAAACCAGGCGGAATAGCAGCCAGAGGGCTTACAGGAGACACGGAAGTAAGGGAAAGTACACGTCGGAAGTTGAGCTCAGAGAAAAAAAACGAACGGGTCTAAGTGGGGAAAGACCCTTTTGGGCCTGCAGTCCCGCACCTCGGAGCCAACTCTTATTGCTGGAGAGAACGACAAGCAGTTGAGAGAAGGGGCCTCATTTGCCCGACTGCGGCTGCGCGAATTCGGTCACGGGCGAGGAGGAGGGGCGCGTGCGCTGCGTCGCCTTGGAGACGAGGGTGGGGCCTGCGTGAGGCTGGCGTCTTAAGGCGCGGGAATCCTAGACGTGGTAGTCGGCGGCGCAGGCGCAGGCTTCAGGACATTGTCCGAGTCGTCCAGCTCTCGCTGAAACTTCTCACCCGGGGTCCTGGAGGTCTCGGCTTATTCAGGTACGAGACCTGCCGCCGTCACTTCTGAATTCTGAGCTGTGAGCCTAGCGGCGCGCTCTCCTCCGAAGTAACTTCTGTGGGACCTGCCCGTACTATGTGGTGGTGATTAGTAAATTTAATTCCTCTTTATTCCCTCTAGTTAGGTTGATGTGAATTTTTGTTTGTTGTTAAATGCTATTCAGTCACTCCTTGGAAACCCTATGCAGGATTCCTATGAGTCAAACTTGACTCGACAGCACCTAATAACAAACAACAACAATTCACATGGACCTAACCAGAGGGAATACACAGGAACCAAATTGACTACATCTGTAGAAAGAGACAATAAGCCCATGTGAATGATGGTGGTGGTTGTGTACAGTGGAGTTGGTTCTAACTAATAGCAACCCTGTGTAGGGTTTCCGAGGCTGTAAATCTTTTAAGGAGCAGAAAGTTTCATCTTTTCTCACATGAAACAGCTGGTAGTTTCGAATTGTTGACCTTGAGGTTAATAGCTTGACTCGTGACCACTACACTGAATAGTTGCCTTTTATTTTGTTTTTTAAAAGGTATTTGCAATGAATAAGTCATTGGTTTTACAAAATTCTATCATGTACCTACTATTCAGGAAACATGATTACAAATAAGCCCGTCTTCAGCCTATAACTGACTGAAATACCTAAAAGGGGTTCTACAACTTGCCCAGTGAAATAGGCCTCGTGCAAAGCCTTTACAGAGTATAGGACCTTAGGTGGAATCCTGAGCCCCAACCTTCTGAGGTGGTACATTCCCACTGTAAAGAACAAGCAGACCAGCCTAGAATAACTAGAGCAACAGAAGATACTTCTTGAAAGAAAGATGAGCAGGAAAAATCCAAAACAAAAATGGCAGTCTGATTGGCTACTACAAAATCAAGCAAGTTATTCTCCAGGGAACCATGGAGGCAAGCAATAAAGTCTCTTCAGGACAAACCCCCCTCTAAGACTGAAACTCAAAGGGAACTCATGAGCAGGCATGTAAGCTTGCTGACGACCACATTGAGAGAGGAGTCTTCACATCAAGTATCAATTCTATCTCCTCTGTATACAGGGTTGATAGGGATGGGCAACTTAGACATTGGCTAAAATGGGCTATAAAGACACGAAGTGACTGGCTTACAAGTTATCAAAAGGGAGTTTAGTATCAGAGTGTGCAGGACAAGTAGAGTCCCCACTGAATAGTTTTCATGTCTAGATGGATCTGGTGAAAAGAGATGGGGATAAGATTCTTAATGATTCAAAAGTGAGTAATTTGTTATCATGACTAACTGCAACAGTCACAACTGTAAACGTAGAATTTTTGTAACAAAAAGGGGGGAGTAGTTAATCTCACAGTCCAGGAACAAAAGACCCTAGGACCATTGAGGGAAAAGAGCACAAATGGATTGTGGGACCCTATCCAGAGAAGCAGTGACACCAGATGTAGGCAGAGATGAGAACATGGAGAGAAGGAGCAGCTGAGGACTCTAGACTCATGAAAAGTGAAAGACTGAGTGTTGGCAGCCAGGAGGCAGGCTTGCAGAAGGTGCCCTTGTTTAAATGATTATATATTCCTGAGTGTTTGTATGCATTTCTGCCCCAAAACAACAACACGAAAAAAAAAACAACACAGAAGGAATAGAAGCAAATACTGAGACCAGTTAATACCACTTGTTGAATGATGAGGCATAGAGGAGATTGAAATCATTGCAGTGAAATGATGAGTGTAGAATCAATGTTCTCTCATGTAAGCTAGCACTCAATTCACAATAAACTTTAAAAAAGAAAAAAAAAAAAATCTGTCATGCAATCTCCAGTATTGCTTCTGTTATCAAGGCCATATTTTCCAACTAATGATCCTTCTTGGGTCCATCAGTCCCATTCCAATGACCAGCAGTTATCAATACGTCTTGATTGCCTGTTTAATCAGTTTCAGACTGAAGAAGTTGGTAGAATTCTGGCTTTAGTGATTGGTTTGTAAAGCTTGAATAATAGTGGTATTAACTGGTCTCCCTTGTAGTTATATTGATATTATCCTATCGCAGATAATGTTGTACTTCAAGATAGATCTTGAAATATTCTTTCTGATGATGAATGTTGTTCCTGCCATAGTAAACCATATATATGATTGTCAGATTCAGCATGGCCAATCCCAGTCCATTTAAGAAACCTAATACCTAGAATGGAGACCTGGTGTGGTTCTGTGGGCTAATGCATTAGACTATAAAGTTGTTTGAACTGCAAGGTTGGTGGTTCAAGCTCACCAGCTGCTCCTTGGAAGCCCTATACAGGGTCACTATAAGTTGGAATCGACTTGACGGCACTTAACAACAACAATGTCTAGGATATTGATCTTTATGTATTCCGTTTCATTCTTGACGACTTGCAATTTTTGTATATTCATACTTTGTACCTTCCATGTTAGGAAATGTTCTGTGTAGCTCTTGAGAAATGTGGTTCCTAAATTTCCATCCCTTTCATGCCACTGCTATTAAGTCAATTCCAACTAATATGGGGGCAAAAAGCCTAATCTTGTTCCCTGAATCACCTGGTGTGTTTAAATTGCCAATCTTGTGGTTAGCAGTCCAGTGCTTATCCTACAGGGCCACCAGGGTTCCTTGGCTCCTAAAAGGCTGTAAATAATTTCTTCTTCTTTTTTTCACCTCCATCATTTTTCCTATGCTATAGTTAAAAGAGGAATGTAAAAGGCTTCTTGATCCATGGAAGATTCTGCTCATATGCATGTCAAGCCACTGGTTGAACTTCCATCAAAAGGGGATTAAACAGAAAATGGAAAAGAAGATTGACTCCAGGTGAGTGATGAGACTTGATTAAAAAAAAAGATAACTGAAATTTTGGCTCATATAAAATTCTGTAAACCCCCAATAGCTCAATTTTCATCCAAACAGTAGATAGGTCTATAAGGGGAACAATAGCAAATGCAATTTAGGGTAATCTACCATGTGACGTAAAAAAGGCAGCATTTACCCAAGAACAGTTTCAGAAGAGTTAGGAAAGAAGGAGGAATGGAAATGAGATACAGGAAGGAAGTGGGATTAGTGATGTTGCATTGGGGAATGGCAATCCATATGCATGTGCAAAATATATATGAATTATCTGATGTAAAACTGATGATCTGCTTTGTAAACCTTCACCAAATTCATTATAAAAAGGTTTTTTTAAAGTCTACAAATACTTTCATGAGTTGTTGATAACTGAATTTTTTATCTGCAGTATAATATAAATTGTAGAATGTTGTAGTCAAAAATGCTGTGCTTTTTTGTTTTGTTTTTTTTTAATATTTAAGGTTTTTGTTGTGGATTGAGTGAAAGTTTACAGGGCATATCAGTTTTACATTCAACAAATCATATGCCTTGTTTCATTACATATTATCCCCTCCATGAACCATCAGTTAACAGTATTTCTCTTTATCCACTTTAGCTTTTTAAAAAACAAACAAACAAAAAAACCCACTCAGGCATATATAATAATTTACATCTCCAAAGGGCACATTCTGTAAGTCGGCTCCTAGCCACCAGCTCTTAGTCCTTCTCTTTGTAGTCCATGAATCTACAGTCCTCAGCCGCTCCCCCTCTCCATGCCCCCAACTCTGGCACTCCTGCTTCTCTGGATAAGGTCCTGCATTCTGCTTGTATGTTCCTCTCTTTATGGTCCTAGGGTCCTCTGTTTCTGGACTGTAAGATTAACCACTCCCCATTTTTTGTTACAAAACTTCTACCTTTACAATTGTGACAGT
>NW_006408646.1:8789538-8798115 GCF_000296735.1 Chrysochloris asiatica
GATGTTAGGAAAATTTTCTTCCAGAAGCTCTTCAACTATCTCCTCTGTGGACCTGTGTGATTGTTCTTGTTCTGGAATGCCAATAATTCGTATATTATTTCTCTTCATGTTATCCAACATGAATCTTAGGCCTTCTTCAGATTTTGTATGCTTTTTTGTGTTTGTTCTTCTATCTTAGTAGTGTTGAGAGATTTATCTTCTATCTCACTAGTTCTGGCTTCTAGCTCTTCAATTCTACTCCTTTGCCCTTTCAGTGTATTGTCCATTTCTGATATTCTCTCATTAATCATTTGGACTTCTTTCTGTAGATTTTGAATTGTTTCCTGTCATGTATTTATCTTATTTGATTGTTCCTGTAGCACTTTCCTGACTTTTTCCTTATTTTTCTCAACTCCATTGTATAGTGTTTTGATACATTTTATAATCATTTTTCTGAATTCCTTCTCTGGCATTTCCAATGCCTGCCCATCTTCCAGTATGGAATGTAGGTCTACTTCCAGCTCATTTACCTCAGTCAGTTTATCTTGTTTCTGGACATGTGCAGATATGGTCATTTGCTTCTGTTTTTTTGGGCATATTCAGGGGTTATCTGTGGTCCTAATACTTAGATGGGTATATAACTTGGTATTTTTTATGCTTTCTGAATGCCTCCAGGTAGATGTGATCAGGAAATGGGCTTCCCTTTTCACTCTTGTTCTTGAGAAGTTTCAAGATGCCACTATTGGTCGTTTTGACGTAATTTAGGATTTAATTTTCGGCCTATTTCCTTTTTTGTCTGCCTGTCCCCTCCACAATCCCCGTTCAGGCCTTTTTTCTAGTTGGAAACAGTTCAGGGCCGGCTGTGGCCATTGGTTTTAATTGGAAACTGTCTCTTTAAATTTTGAGATCTGTGCATATGTGTAGTAGAACACTCCGAGGATGGGGCTGAGGTGTCCACTAGCTTAGGCCCAGAATGGAGGTGCTCAGAAAGCAAGGGACCAATGAACAGATAATCAAAAGAAAAGAATGTCCACACCTTTATCTCTGTGGTTCTGCCAGGCGTTTGTGGCCGCTCCCATGCTTCCCCCGCTTGGTCTCACCCAAGATGGCAGCTCCTGGAGCAGTTGAGCGTCCCGAACTAGAAAGCAATGGATTTCTTGCTTCTGCCACAAATTCCCCCAGCTGTAAGCCTTCCAACCTTCTAAATATTCCTTTATATGTGGTTCAGAGTTCTGGGACCATCCCCTGAGCCTGTTTGGTCGGGTATAATGTGTTGTTGCTGACGGAGCTCCTCACTGCACTTCCACCTGATCCTCCATCTTGTTTGTTTTCTCAAAAATGGTTTTTGAGTGAAGAAATAGAGGTCAAACTGGCTCGGTTCTGTACCATCCTGACAATCATTGCTACATTGAAGCCCTTAGTTGCAGCCACTGCAATATTCATCATTAAAATTTTGAATTTGACCAGAAGTGTTTAGCAATGGTTACTTTGGCTAAGAGTTAATACCTTAATGCTGCCTGGCTGCTCTAAATTTACTTATTATTAAAATGTTTTATTATAAAATATGTATAACAAAATTTGCCAATTTAACACTTTTTAAGTATATCATTTGGTGGCATTAACTGCATTTTGATGTTGTTCCGTGGATACTAATGACATTTTCATCACCCCACATGGGAACTCTGTACACACAGAGTAGTAACTCCTGGCTTCCCCCTGCCCCTGTCTGCTGGTCGCCTCTAATCTCTTTTCATGCTGTATGAATTTTCCTACCCTAGAAATTTCATCTAAATGAAATCTTGTAAAATGTCTCTCCTTGTGTCTGACTGATGTCATTGGAGTCCTGGTGTGGTGCTGTAGGATAAGCACTGGACTACTAACTGCAAGGCTAGCGGTTCAAACCCAGAAGCTGCTCCTCAGAAACCATACATAGGGGTGCTGTGAGTCTGAACTTTCTCAATGGCTCTTAACAACAAAGATATTACATCTAAGTGAAATTATACAAAACTTGTCCTTTTGCGTCTGGCTGCGCTTAGCATAACGTTTTATGTTTTATGTTGTAGCATATAGTACAACCTCATATTTAAATTTTTCATTTTTATATGACTGCCAGGTCAATATGAAGTTTAATATTAAAAAAGTTAATTAAGATTCTAAAAACCTTAAAGCTATGGGTATTGAAAATTTCATGATTTTGCTTTTCAAAGTGATGATAAAATATTGTGTATCATTGTAGAAATTAACATTTTGTGTTGTGGTAAAGTACATATAACAAAAAAATTGCCACTTTAATCACTTTTAAGTACAATTCACTGATTTAATTGTATTCACAATTTCTACTCTGTTTTCCATCCTTTTCAATAGAAACTCAGGGCTGGTGTGCAGGTTGTTTGAATGGGTATATATTCCTGAGTGCTTTGGTGTACATCCCCATCCCCTCAAAAAAAAAAAAAAAAACCAGAGGGATTGGAGGCAAGTGCTGTGGAATGATGATGCGTGGAGGTGATTGTAATCATTGCAATGAAGCTAAATACTATAGGGTGAATGTAAAGCTGATGCTCTCCCATGTAAACTATCACTCAATTCACAATAAAAACTTTTAAAATAAATTTAAAAGATTTTATTTACTTTTTACTAATTTGTAAATATTTTAAAGATTTCTAAAAAAGAAACTCAGTAGCCCTTGATTAATTTACTCCCATTTTCCTCTCTCCTAGCCCCTGGTAACCACTAATAAACTTCTGGCTGTGCATTTGTTTATTCTAAGTATTGCACCTAAGTGGGGCTATGGAGTGTTTGTCCTTGTGGGTGTGACTTAGTCACTCAGCATTGTGCTTTCCTGGTTCATCCGTGTCATAGCATGTATCAGAACTTCATCTATCTTTATGCCTGAAGCATATTCCATTGTATCATAATGACACGTGTTGTTCATTCTTTCATTTATTGATAGACACTTCAGTTGTTTCCATCTTTTGACTATGGCTATTTTGAGTAATCTCGCTATGAACATTAGTGTGCAATTGCATATAGGGGTGGGGGAGTGGATTCAGAAAGTTTGTGGACAAATGGGATTTTTGAAGTCTCTGGTATATATTAAAATTATGAGTTCATACCGATAACTCCAGTCTAACACCGCAGGGTTCTGCCTCTACCTTTTCCTTCCCTAATTGTGGAAGTCCTGGTGTAGCACTATAGATCAAGTACTGGATTCAGTTCAAACCCACCAGCTGCTTCTCAGAAATCTTGTACTGGGTAGCTATGAGTGGGAACTGACTCAGCAACACTTAACAAGTGTAAAAGGTAATCTTGTAATTTTTTTTGAGGTTGCAGGAAAGCTCACAAATACAGTCTTTAGTATATAAAGTGTGTGGTTTCATATCAACATAAAGATAACATTTTTTGAAAATCTTTCCTAAATATATATATATGTTGTTGTTGTTAGTGCTGTCGAGTTAGTTCCAACCCATAGCAACCCTGTTTAGGGTTTCCAAGGAGCAGCTGGTGAGTTTGAACTGCCGACCTTTGCAGTTCAAACGGCTTTGCAGTCTGGTACATTAACTCACAGTGCCACACCAGGACTGTTGAATCAGTTTGGACTCAGAGCAACCTCGTATAGGGTTTCCAAGGAGCAGCTGGTGAATTTGAACCACCATCATCCCACAGCACTACACCAGGACTACTATATATATGTGCTCTGGTAGCGTAGTGGTTACGAGTCGGGCTGCCAATCTCAAGGTCAGCAGTTTGAAACTACAGGAGAAAGAAGAAGTGTTCTGCTCCTGTAAAGATTTACAGACTCAGAAACCCTGTGCAGTGTCACTATGAGTCGGAACTGACTCCGTGGTACTTAACAATTAACAATAATAACGTATATATATATATAACTTGTTTCTAGTTTGTAGATATATATGTGTGTGTGTGTTTGTATGTATTATAAATATACATGTTGATTTTATATATATATATATATATATGTATAATACACATATATTTACAAACTAGAAACAAGTTTCTTATCTATATATATTTCCATCATATGCAGGGATAATTTGATTCTCTCCTTTCCCCTTTAATCCTCAAACTTCAGATCTTTTAGAGATGGTGCTGTTAAGAAACCTCATTCTGTAAAGATGCTGTCCAACAAGAAGTCTTCCACCTTCCCCGAGGTCCGGAGTCAGTTACCTAACGCCAGTCATCCAGTGCAACCCCAACACCATGCCTCCTCCACCTGGACCCGGAGGAGGCGGTTAAAAGAATTACGTCTCAGGTCAGTGCCTAAGGTGACTTTTTCATGGTTCTCCTTTTTTTGGTTAAAGTCTCCTTTTTTTGGGCTGATTTTTTTTTTAAAAAATTTTATTGTCAACTAAGTAAAGGTTTACAGAGAAGATCATCAATTTTACATTCAGCAACTCTTCCACTTTGTTTCATCTCAATGGTTGCAATCCACTCCATGCAACAACAGTTATTTCACTTCCTTTCTGTGGTTCTGTTTCCATTCCACCCTCCTGAGGGGATGATTCTTGATTCTCCTAGCTCAGGAAACCTTGATACCTGTTCTGTGTAGAAGAATGCTGAGATAAGATCTTTTTAAGACTTTGCAGATGTGAAATATGCCTTTGAATGTTTGCTATGTTCATGGTCCCAGTTTGTGCCCTACAATATGTAAGCTATAAAGATTCTCCCAGAAGAAAGTTAAACATGTTTCCAGGAAAATAATGATCATTTTCTACTACTGATTAGGTATATTGAAGACATAATTTATTCATTCAAAAAACATTATTGCTTATCAGGTGTTGGACTAGTCTTTGAGCATGCAAGGTAAATTAGATGTTTCTGATTCATGATCTCATAAGCGTTTAAAAGCAGGCAGGGTTGACAGGCCATTTTACATGCCACAGTAAAGTGTGAACAGTGCTAAGTGCTATGTGAGGAGAAGAATGTGGCGTCACCAGCACAGATGACAAGAGCAGCCAAACTATATATATAATATACACATGGTGTGTATAGCACATGGTGACTTTCTGGAAGGGGCAGTCTAACTGAAGTCCCAAAGGCTTTGTAAGAGTAAGCCAGGTAAGGGCAGGAGGAAATGTTCCAGGCTGACCCCAGATAAGTGCTTTTTTTTGTTTTATGTGTACCAAGCACCGTGCTAGGTTCTAGGGAGGCTGTAAAGCATGCTCTTATTTTCAGAGGCTCACAACATTAACAAAATGGTTTATATTGGAAATATGTTTTTCACAATCTAAAAGCTTTATACATTGGCCCATCCTGTTCTCTCTTTGAGGGGAGATTAGCTATAATGTCATCTTTTGACTCATGCTAGCTTCCTTCCCTCTGGAACCTTAAAAGATTCCTTCTCCTTTTCAAAAGACTGATGACACAAGCTGGTTGGAGTTTTAAAAATACATATCGTTTCTTTTCCTTCATTCAGATGCATGGCCAGAAAGTTCTTGTATTTGTGGATTCGAAAGACTTTTGGAAGAGTATTTCCCTCCAAAGCCAGGTAGTATTGATATATAATACCATATTTCTGATGTAATCATTCCAGGTTTATTCGTTTGTTTTTTTGTTTTGTTTTAAGTTTTTATTGTGAATTATGTGAGAACATCGGTTTTACATTCATCCTATTGTATTTGGTTTCATTGCAATGACTACAATCCCCTCCATGCATCATCAAACAACCAAAGGGTACACCCCTCAGGCCTATCCCCCGGTCATCAGCACACAGACCCTCTCCCTCCTTGAGTCCATTGCCCCCAGCCACTCCATCTGCCCACGTCATCATCTCTGCCTCCATTTCTGGTGTCACTGCTTCTCTGGGTAGGGTCCCACACTATGCTCTTCTCACTTGATGGTCACAGGGACCTCAGCTCCTGGACTGCAAAATCAGTCACTCCCCTACTTTTTGTTACAAAATATCTACCTTTACATTTCCAATCCTCATAGTCAGTCCTCATAGTAATTATTCACTATTTTACCACAAGAGTCTTATCCCCATGTCCTTTCATTAGCCCCATCCAGACAGATTGGAAACCAATCAGTAGAGATTCTACCTTCCCCCACCCCATCTGGAACTAGGCTCCCTCTTGAAAGCTTGTAAGCCAGTCACTTCTTGGCTTTGTAGCCACGCCTATTTTGGGTAGCCAATGTCTTAAGTTGCCTAACCTGTCAATCCTGTGTACCGAGGGGATGGGAGTGATCCTCGTTGTAAAGATTTGTTTCCTTTTATAAGTTACTACATCCATAAGCATAGGCAAAGTTCATCAAATTGTAGCAGGTGTCTCTTTTTTTCCTCTTTCTTTTTCTATTCAAGTTCTGATCATCCAACCGTTGAAGCCCAGTCAAATGGGTACTATCTACACGTATGGGTGTTCTTGTGCATCTCCCCTCACTTCACATCAACTGGATGCTTCACTCTCTGCTCTAGTCCTCTGTGGCCATGTCATTGCCTCTGGACCCAGGAGTCCCCTGGTCTTGCCATACTGCTGGCCAACCAGGTCTCCACCCATGTTCAGAGGAGTCTATTGAATGTGGTCAGACTTAGCTCCCAACTTCATTGCTGTTTTTCCCCCTCTTCGCCTCATCGGTGACCAATGTAGTCACCAGCCAGACCACATGCCTGCTCGTGTACTCCTCTTGAGTCTCAGTCTTAGAAGGGGTTATTTGTTTTTAATCAAACCTATATATAAATTTTCAGGCTAAAAATGAGGCTTTCTGCTCTCACAAAGATTCACAGCCTTGGAAACACGGTACAGGGTCACTTTGAGTCAGAACCGATTCAACAGCACTTAACCACAACAACATACGTAATCTCTAGGAGCTCTGATAGCATAATGGGTTACAAATTAGGCTGCTAATGCTAGGGTCAGCAGTCACATTCACCAGCCACTCCTTAGGAGAAAGCTGAGGCCCTTTCCCCTAAAGATTTACAGCTTTGGAAACCTTATGCAGTGTTGTTATGAGTCAGAAACAACTGGACAGCACACACCCAGCATATATAATCGTTACTTTGCTATTTCTCCCAATAGGCAGAAATGGTATCTAATACTCATATATAGTGGAGAACTCCTGGTGTTGGCACTGTAGGATCAGCACAGGACTGCAAACCACAAGATCAACAGTTCAAACCACCAGCAGCTTCTCAGAAACCCCTGTACAGTGTCATTGTGAGTTGGAACTGACCTGACAGCACTTAACAACAACTTAAACCCAAACCAATTCCATTGCCACTGAGTCCATTTCAACTAATAGCGACCCCATAGGACAGAGGAGAACTGCACCAGAGAATTTCCAAGGCTGTAATCTTTATGGAGGAGTCCTGGTGTGGCACTGTGAGTTAATGTGCTGGACTGCAAGGTCAGTTTGAACCACAGCATCAGCGGTTCAAGCTCACCAGGCTCTCTCTCCTAGGAAACCCTATACAGGGCCACTATGAGTTGGAAACAACTCCATGACACTTAACAACCATATTTACGGAAGCAGACTACCACCTCTTTCTTCTGAAGAATTAGTTTTAGTGACTGCCGTAAAAAATGTTTATGTATCTGTAACTTATCAGAGTCTGATGGAGTCCTGGTGTGGTTAAACACTGAACCACAAGTTTGGGGGTTCAAACCACCAACCACTCCTTGGAAACCCTATGCAGGATTGCCATGAGGCAGAATTGACCCAACAGCGCTAAACAACAATAACAACGCTAATTCCCTTTCCAGACAAGGTGAAACTCTTAGAACACTTCAACACTGCCTTTCTCCCTCCTACGCATATGCTGTTGTTATAGTTATGTGTTCTTTCTGCACGTATGTAAAATTCTCTCAGCTTTCATCAGTTTAAAAAAAGGTTTTTCCCACTTTATTTTTTAAGGTTTTTATTGTGGATTGAGTGAAAGTTTACAGGACATATCATCAGTTTTATATTCAACAAATCATATACCGTGTTTCATTACATTGATTATAATCCCCTCCATGTACCATCAGTTAACAGTATTTCTCTATATCCACTCTAGCTTTTTAAAAAAAACAATCGACAAACAAAAAAAACCCACTCAGGCATATATAATAATTTACATCTCCAAAGGGCACATTCTGCAAGTCTGCTCCTGGCCACCAGCTCTTAGTCCTTCTCTTCTTAGTCCATGAATCTAGAGTTCTCAGCAGCTCCCCCTCTCCATGCCCCCATCTCTGCCTCCATCTCTGGCCCTGCTGCTTCTCTGGATAAGGTCCCGCAATCTGCCTGTGGGCTTCTCTCTTGATGGTCCTAGGGTCCTCTGTTTCTGGACTGTAAGATTAACCACTCCCTTTTTTGTTACAAAACTTCTACCTTTACAATTGTGAAGTTGCGATTAGTCATGATAACAGTTATTCACTATTGAATCTTACGAATCTTATCCCCATCTCTTTACACCAGACCCTTCTAGACAAGATGACAACTATACAGTGAGGACTCTTTCTTCCCCCCACACTCTTAAACTAAACTCCCTCTTGAAACCTTGTAAGGCAGTCACTTCGTGCCTTTATTGCCCCCTCATTTTAGGTAGCCAATGTCTAAGTTGCTCATCCCTATCTACCCTGTGTACACAGCAGATAGCATTGATACTTG
>NW_006408646.1:8799177-8804243 GCF_000296735.1 Chrysochloris asiatica
TATATTTCTCTTTTCCCTAGCTGCTTTCAAGATGCTGTCTTTATCTTTGATTTTGGAGAGCTTGATTATTATATGTCTTGGTGATTGTCTTTTAGGGTCTGTCCATCCTAGGGTTCGTTGAGCTTCTTGAATGCTTATCTTTTCACTTTTCAGGATGTTAAGAAAATTTTCTTCCAGAATCTCTTCAACTATCTCCTGTGTGGACTTGTGTGATTGTTCCTGTTCTGGAATGCCAATAATTCCTATGTTATTCTTCTTCATGTTATCCAACATGAATCTTAGGCCTTCCTCAGATTTTTTTATCCTTTTTTGTGTTTGTCCTTCTGTCTTAGTAGAGTTGAGAGATTTATCTTCTATCTCACTAGTTCTGGCTTCTCTATCTCTTCAATTCTACTCCTTTGCCCTTTCAGTTTATTGCCCATTTCTGATAATTCTATTATTAATCGTTTGGACCTCTTTCTGTAGGTTTTGAATTGTTTCCAATGCCGTATCTATCTTATTTGATTGTTCCTGTAGTGCTTTTCTGACTTCCGCCTTATTTTATTGTATAGTGTTTTGATACATTTTATAGTAATTTTTCTGAATTCCTTCTCTGGCATTTCCAAAGCCTGCCCATCTTCCAGTATGGAGTGTAGGTCTACTTCCAGCTCATTTGCCTCAGTCACTTTATCTCATTTCTGGACATGTGCAGATATGGTCATCTGCTTCTGTTTTTTGGCATATTCAGGTGTTATCTTTGGCGTTAATACTTAGATGGGTATGTATTTTGGTTTTTTGGTATTCTACCTGATTACCTCCAGGTAGATGTGATCAGGAAATGGGCTTCCCTTTTCACTCTTCTTGAGAACTTTCAAGATACCACAGTTGGTTGTTTTGACATAAGTTAGGATTTAATTTTCGGCTTAATTCCTTTTTGTTTGCTTCTCCTGCTCCACAATCCCCGTTTAGGCCTTTTTTCTAGTTGTAAACAGTTCAGGGCCGGCTGTGGCCGTTTGGTTTTAATTGGAAACTGTCTCTTTAAATTTCAAGGAGATCTGTGCGTATGTATAGTAGTAGAACCCTCCGAGGGTGGGGCTGGGTGCCCACTAGCTCAGGCACCCATATAGTCACCAGAATGGAGGTGCTCAGACAGCAAGGGACCAGTCAACAGCTACCAAAAGAAAAGAATATCCACACCTTTATCTCTGTGGTTCTGCCAGGCATCTGTGGCCGCTCCAATCTTCCCCCGCTTGGTGTCACCCAAGATGGTGGCTCCTGGAGCAGCTGAAGCGTCCCAGACTAGAAAGCAATGGATTCTTGCTTCTGCCACAAATTCCCCCAGCTGTAAGCCTTCCAACCTTCTAAATATTCCTTTATATGTGGTTCAGAGTTCTGGGACCATCCCCTGAGCCTGTTTGTTTGTGTATTCTGTGTTGTTGCTGGTAGAGCTCTTTACTGCACTTCCACCCGATCCACCATCTTGTTTGTGCTCTCACTTTCATTTTTGAAGTCTGTTTCCACTGGGTATAGAAATCCAGTTGTTAGTTTTTTTCCCCAGTATTTTGAAGATACTGCATTATCTAAATGGCATACATTTGTAAGTTGTTAATCTCATTATTGCTTTTTTGAAGATTTAGTCTTTGCCTGGATTTTCAGAAGTTTTAATATGAAGTAAATTCTTCTTGTTGTTAAGCGGCCATCAAATCAGTTCCAGCTGATAGCAACCCTATATACAACATAATGAAATATTGCCCAGTCCTACACCATCCTCACAATTGTTACGTTTGAGCCCATTCTTGCTGGCACAATACCAATCCATCTTATTGGTGGCAGGGGTGTGTCTTCTTTTTCGTTGACCCTCCACTTTATCAAGCATTATGTCCTCCTTCAGGGACTGATCTCTCCTGAGAACATGTCTGAAAATGAGAGACGTGGTCTTGCCATTCTTGCTTGTAAGGAGCCTTCTGGCTGAATTTCTTCTAACACAGATTTTTTTCATCAATTCTTTCATCTTGAGAAATGCTGACCATGTTCTTCACTTTCGGTTTTCTAACTTCAGGTCTTTGTACATTTCATTCTAATACTTTGCTTCATCTTTGCAAGCTGCCCTTTGAAATTTTCTGTTCAACTTTTGCTTCCTCATTTCTTCCAATTGCTTAAGCTTCTTTATGTTCAAGAGCAAGTTTCAGAGTCTTTTGACGTCCATTTTGGTCTTTTTTTTTTCAAGTGATCTTTTAATGACCTGGGTGTAGTTTTGAGGAGCACAGTGGCTCTGTAGGATAATCACTACACTGCATCCCATTTGATGGTGCCTCACAAATTCCTTGTTCTTGTTCCCCTTATATTCTTATCTATTGCTTGGCTGAAAATAGAGCCATGGAATGAGTTCATTTCCAGACCTGAAGGGTGACCAAGGGCCATAGCCTCAGGGGTTCCACTGGTCTCTATCTGACCAGTATGCCTAGCCCTTTTTATGATTTCGAGGTTGTCTCACTCTATCCAGGACTTTCTAATGAGAGAGATCCTTTTCAGAGCAGTTGGTAGTAGTAACCCACACCATCTAGTTCTTCTGGTTTCAGGGTCATGGAGACAGTTTTAAGTGGTTTGTTAGTACATTGGACTAATTGTTTCCATACATCTTTGAATTTTCCCACTATTCTTTGTTCCAGATAGGAAGAGACCAATAGTTGCACATCAGATGACTACTTATAAGCTTTTGGGATCCCAGTTGCTACTTAACCAAGGAGTGGGTGGTGGGTGCTGATTCTGTGGTTATCAGTCCAGTGCTTTTCTTACAATGCCACCCTTTCAGAACAATTGTAGTAGTACATTGGAAGTATGTGTTCACCAAAGTCTCAATAAAAACAAAAAATACTTTCAATCTTGGAAGATTATCTGTGCCAGAACACTTCCTCAGCACTTCACCAGGGTGACATTCTCATGTAACTTTTTAATAACCTCATTTCTGATGTAAGTAGCTCAAAGGCCTTTACTTGAGGGCATAAGCTGTGGTTTGGGAATAGGGGTCAGCTCCAGCATTTTCAAGGACATCTCTCTGATTTTTCTCTCCTTGCCCTAGATTTTACCACGAGCAGAGGATACTGAAGAAAGTCTTTGGAGAATGGAAAGAAGAGTGGTGGGTTTCCCACCGAGAATGGAAACTCTGTGTTCGAGCTCACTGTCACTATAGGTTAGATCTCACATTACATGACTTCAATCTCATAGACAATTATCAAATAATTCCTTATTGTCATGTTTCTTATCAAAATAAGCAAAGGTTTTAATTATATCTGGTTTTGCTTCAAATCCTTTTTTAGAATGTTGTTGTTGTTAAGTGCTGGTCCAGTTGATTCCAACCCATAGTGACCCTATATAGGGTTTCTGAGGAGCAGCTGGTGAGCTTGAACCGCCGATCGTGCAGTTCAAATGGCTTTGCAGTCTGGCGCATTAATCCACAGCACCACACCAGGACTCCGTTTTTTAAAATAAAATAGAGTCAAGTCCTAATTTAAACCTAAGTTAAACACAGACACACCCTTCAGTTCCATTTTGTGTTGGTTGTGCAAATGATTTGAGTATGATTTTCTTACTCATTTTTACATAATTTCTAATTTGAGACTATTCTGTTTTTGAAGTATAGTTGTTTTTTATCTTGTTGATTGTGAAAGAAAATATGTGACAAGCATAGTACATTAAGGAAACAGAAATAGGAAGAAAAATCGCCTAGTCCTAGACATTTGCATCCCCAAGGATAAGTGTGTGTGTGTGTGTGTTGTAGGCAGTGGGGAGTCAAAATTGGAAATTATAGCAAACACATTTTTAGGTACTCCTCTTATTCTTTTCTTTCTTTTTATAAAAAACCTTATAATCCTACACTTCCTTTGTTGTTGTTAAGTGCCATGGAGTGGGTTCCAACTCATAGCAACCCTGCCTAGGGTTTCCAAGGAGCAGCTGGTGGGTTTGAACCACTGACCTTGAGGTTCAACCTGACCTTGAGGTTGATTGCTTATCCTAGGGTGCTACACCAAGACTCCTTGTACTTCATATCTTTACTTAATTGACTTAACATCTTATGTAGTGCATCTTTAAAATGGTAGGGACTCTTATTTGCAGCCACTTCTCTATTGATAGTGACTTTGGGGCAGGGTTTCTGGGTATTTCAGATAAAGTGTAGAAGTATTATTGTTGTTGATGCCAGCTTCTATCAAGTTGTCCCCCTATTCATTATGAACCCATGCACAATGGAAGAAGCCTCTCCCAGTCCTGTAGCATGCCCATGACTGGTTTGCACTTTGGGCCACTGAGTCACAGGGCTTCTGTCTTCTCAGTCCATCCTAGTCTGGAAGCTCTGCTGAAGCCTGCTCAGCATCCTAACAGCACACCTGCGTCCACTAACAGGCTGGTTGCGGCTGTGCGTATGAGGCACATTGGCCTCCTGAATGAATGGAAGTCAAGAATGTTACCAAAGAACCACTGCTGCCTTCTTGAAAGCATTGGATAGTTCTAATAAATTGATAGAGTATTAAGTCAGGTCTCAGGGAGTAGGGTAGTGAAAATATAGATATAGCCAACTGAGGTCCCAATGCATACTGTGTGTGTATCTAGAGGGAAAAGGAAAACAAAGTTTTACAAAGTGTCTGATTGTGTTCCAGCACAAAGTAGAAGTAACAGTGTACCAGGTGTAGATAACAGAGGAGATTAAGATGTTATTCCAAATGTCACTGATGCTGAAGTTGAAGTTATTCTTAGAGTCATGGAACCTTTTCATTCTCATTGATGCTTTGAGATGTGGAGAATCACTGTCAAGGAGAATAAATTTCACCATGATCGTATCTACTAACTCACTGCTGTCAAGTTGAGTCCAGCTCACAGCAACCCTATTGGACAGAGTAGTACTGTCCCTTTGGCTGTCCAAGGCTGTCAGTCTTTAGGAGAACAGACGGCTTCATCTGTTTGCCATGCGGTGGCTGGTGGGTTTAAACCACTTAACTTGTAGGTTGTTGTTGTTGTTAAGTGCCGTCGAGTCGGTTCCGACCCATAGCGACCCTGTACAGGGTTTCCGAGGGTGTAAATCTTTACAGGAGTAG
>NW_006408646.1:8810837-8812693 GCF_000296735.1 Chrysochloris asiatica
TTCTATCTCTTCAATTCTACTCCTTTGCCCTTTCAGTGTATTGTCCATTTCTGATATTCTATTATTAATTGTTTGGACTTCTTTATGTAGGTTTTGAATTGTTTCCAATGCTGCGTATATCTTATTTGATTGTTCCTATAGTGCTTTCCTGACTTCTTCCTTATTTTTCTCAATACCATTATATAGTGTTTTGATACATTTTATATTAATTTTCTGAATCCCTTCTCTGGCATTTCCAAAGCCTGCCCATCATCCAGTATGGATTGTAGGTCTACTTTCAGCTCATTTGCTTCAGTCACTTTACCTCGTTTCTTGACATGTGCAGATATGGTCATCTTCTGTTTTTTGGGAAAATTCAGGGGTTATCTGTGGCCTTAATTCTTAGATGCATTAGTACGTTGGTATTCTTTATGCTTTCTGATTGCCTCCAGGTAGATGTGATCAGGAAATGGGCTTCCCTTTTCACTCTTCAGAAACTTCAGGATGCCACCGTTGGTCTTTTTGACATAACTGCCAATCCCTGTCTTCTCTTTGTGCAGAGAGGGTAGGAGTAATTTTTGAAGTAGGAATTTGTTTCCTCTTTTGAGTTGCTGCATTTATAGGTGCAGGTCAAGTTTATCAAGTTGTATCAGATGACACTATTTTTCCCCCCCCCCCACCCCTTCTTTCTTCTTCAGGTTAAGCTCTGTTCATCCAGTTATTGAAGCCAGGTCAAGTGGGTATCATCTGCAAGTGTGGGTGTTCTCGCGTCTTTCCACCCTCTTCTTATCAGCTGATCACTTTGCTCCCCAGTCTAGTTCTCTGTGGCTGTGTCTCTGACTCTGAGCCCACGAGTCCCCGGGTCCTGCCTTGCTGCTGGCCGACCAAGTCTCCACCCGGGTTCCCGGTAGTCTGATGAATGATGCAGGACTTAGCTCACCACTTCATTGATGTTCTTCAGTTGCTTCTCCTTATGGGTGATTGAACCACTCCCCTGTTTTTGTTATAAAACTTCTATCTTTACAATTGTGACAGTCGTGATTAGTCATGATAACAGTTATTCACTATTGAATCTTAGGAATCTTATCCCCATCTCTTTTAACCAGACCCATCTAGACAAGATGACAGCTATTCAGTGGGAACTCTTTCTTTCCCCCCATACTCTTAAACTAAACTCCCTCTTGAAACCTTGTAAGCCAGTCACTGAGTATAGGTCAGGTTCATCAAATTGATGCAATTTACCCGTTTCCTTTTATCAAAAAAAAAAAATTTTTTTTTTTTCCAGTCTTCCTCTAGTCGAGTTCTGATTATCAGGCCATTGAGGCTAGGTCAAAAGGGTACTGTATGCAAGTTTGGGTGTTCTTGTGCATCTCCCCTCACTTTATATCAGCTGGATGCTTCAGCTCTAGCCCTCTGTGGCTAAGTCCTTGTCCATGGGCTCAAGTGTCATCCGGTCTCACCAAACTTTGGACCAACCAGCCCTTCCTCTTCTCTCTCTCATATCCAGGTCAACGGGATTCAGTGGACTGGGGTTTTACTAAGCCCATTTCTTCATTGATGCCATTCTGCCTCTTCCACTCACCAGTAGACCATTGTGGTCGCCAGCAAGTTTACATGGTTGTTTGTGTATTCCCTTTGAGTTTCAGTCTTAGAGGGGAGTTTGTCCTGAAGGCACTTGATTGCTAGCCTTGATGTCTTCTGGCCAACAGCTTGCTTATTCTTGTAGTAGCCAGTCATGCTGACATTTTGTTTTGGGTTTTTCCGGATGATCTTCCTTTGAAGATGAATCTTCTGTCACTGTAGCTGTTCCAGTCTGCTTGTCCTTTCTAGTGGGAATGTCCCACCTCATAAGGTTCTGGATGAGACTCAGGATTCCA
>NW_006408646.1:8813859-8820609 GCF_000296735.1 Chrysochloris asiatica
GTCGAGTCGGTTCCGACCCATAGCGACCCTGTACAGGGTTTCCGAGGGTGTAAATCTTTACAGGAGTAGAAAGCCTCATCTTTCTCCCGCGGAGTCGCTGGTAGTTTCGAACCGCTGACCTTAAGGTTTGCAGCCCAATTCGTAACCACTACGCTACCAGAGCTCCTTTAACTTGTAGGTAGGAATCCAATATTTAACTCAGCACACCAATAAAGCTCCTTATGATGATGGTCGGTAATGGAATGTTAGCTTAGAATGCTGAAAACGGCCTTTTTTTGTGTGTTAGAAGCTTCAGTGTCAATTTCCCCAAAGTACACATCTGACTTGGTGTGTTGGATTAGGGGCTGTTTCATTTGATAGACACGCCCTTTGTTTTTGACTTCTCAGATACTACCTGTACAACCTGATGTTCCAGACCTGGAAGACCTATGTGCACGGACAGCGGGATATGAGGAACAAGTTCTTGAGAGCCGAGCGTTATGGTAAGAAAAGGAGGTTTCCCTCTAGAGAAGTTGCTCGAGTGTACTTTTGCAGAAGGACAAGTGTGTTGTCTCAGAGAGGGAAGTTTTGCTTGGTTCCCTCTAATATTTTTCAGAATGGGTGACTCTGTGTGGGGATTCCCATGATTAGGCCCCTGTGGTTTTTTCCACATGGTGTGGTGCTCATCATGATGTGCATGGACTGTCTTGTTTCTGTCTTTTGGTTGCGGTGAGCTGGTCTGGTGTTTTCCATGGCACCTGGTGCTGCCATGTGGCTCACTCATTGGAAGGGACCAAGTACGGAGTTTCAAAAGTTAAATGCACTGTGCATTACCAGCTGCCTCCATTGAGACTTTCCTGAGGCACCCCAAATGCTACAGGTCACAAATATACCTGGTCAACTCCCTCTTCCTTTTGCTTTTCCTTTCTAAGTGAGAAGCTTTGTTTAGGAATGACTTGTTTGCTTCTCAGGGAGCCCTGGTGGCACAGTGTGTTCAGCTTTCAGCTGCTAACATGAAAGGTCTGTTGTTCAAACACACCAGCTGACTTCAGGAGCAAAAGATGAGGTGTTCTGATTCTGTGAAGATTAGCAGTCTTTGAAACCATATGGGGCAGTTCTACTCTGTTAAGTAGAGTCGCCTGAAGTCAGAATTGATTTGCTAGCAGTGGGTTTGATTTAGTTTTGGATTTTGTCCATCCCTCATGCCTCACATGTTATCTAAGATGGCCCTCCAAAGTGTCACTTGCCAGGCATGTTTCCTCTGGTCCCGCTGCCACTGCCTAAGAATGATACTCATCTTTTCCCTGTAATTACCTCTTTGATTGATCCTCCTGCATTTATTTTCTTCTCCTTCTCCTTCTCCTTGTGCATATAGGTATAAAAATAGGAAGGCCACTATTATAAAAAGTCAAGAAAAGGTTTTCACACTAACAAACATTCTTTAATGGGGAAGACTGGGTAAATCACTAAAGAGTAGACACATAGTAACTTGGGTAAAGAGGAAAGCCAAAAAAAGAAAGAAAAAGAGAGAAAGGAAGGAAGAAAGATGACCAGTTTATTCAGTGGGGGTAAAAAAAATCACCATCATTAACCTCAGCCAAAAAATAAAATGTGTAATAAGACAGCTCCACTTGGTCCTGATGTATTATCTTTCTTTCTTTTTTTTTTTTAAGTGTTTTATTGTGAATTATATGATAGTTTACATAGGAGAACATTAGTTTTACATTCATTCTATCGTACATCCTATCATTGCCATGGTTACAATCCCCTCCATGCATCATCAACCGACCAAAGGGCGTACCCTGCAAGCCTTCCCCCTACACTATCCATTTTTATCTTTTTTATGTTCATGTTGTTGTTGTTGCTAAGTACCGTGGAGTCGGTTCCAACTCATAGTGACCCTACACAGGGTTTCCGAGGCTATAAAACTCTACGGGAGCAGACTGCCTCATCTTTCTCCCACAGAACTGCTGGTAGTTCCTAACTGCCAACCTTGAGGTTAGCAGCCCAATTCGTAACCACTACGCTACCAGAGCTCCTTCTTTATGCTCATAGATTGCTGTTAATTTTGTCAAAGATTTTTACATCTGTGTTCATCAGGAATGTTGACCTGTAGTTTTCATTTCTTGAAATATCTTTGTCTGGTTTTGGCCTCAGCTCAATGTTGTTTTTGTTAAGTGTTGTTTAGTCATTTCTGACTCATAGTGACCCTGTGTAGGATTTCCGAGGGTGTAAATCTTTGTGGGATCATAAAACCTCATCTTTTTCATGTGGAGCAGTTGGTGGGATCAAACAACTGACCTTATGATTTACAGTCCAGTAGTTATCCTACAGATCAGGGAAATGCTGAGGCTTCATAAAAGTGAGTTTGGAAATGTTTCCTCTTTCTTATTTTCTGAAAGAGGTTTGTAGAATCAGTATTTTGGTAAAATTCACCAATGAAATCATCTGAGCTTGGAGTCTTCTTTATTGGAGAATTTTTAACGTTAAGTTCTTGTTCTTTAATAGATATAGGACTATTCAGGTTATCTGTTTCTTCTTGAATGAGCTTTGGTAGTTTGTGTCTTGTAAGGAATTGGTCCATTTCAAATTGAATTGTGCAAGTATAATGGGTATGAAGCTGCTTGAAGTATACCATTATTATAATCTTAATATCTGCAGGCTCTGTGGTGATCCTCTCTTTCATTCCTGATATTGATCATTTATGCCTTGTGTTTCTTGTTCTTGGTCTGTCTGGGTAAGCTTTATCAATTTATTGATATTTTCAGATAACCAGCTTTCTCACTGATGCATGATTTTTCTGTTTTTAATTTCTTTGATTTCTGCTCCTATCTTTATAATTATCACTTTGCTCTGCAAAAAACTGACTGGTTTTAATTTGCTCTTCTTTTTCTAGTTTCTTAAAGTATATATTGAGATTCTTGATTTGTCATCTTTCTATGTTTCTAACATAAGCATTTGAAGTCCTGGTGGCATACTGGGCTGTGTGTTGGCCTGTTAACCATAGCGTCGTTGGTTCAAATACACCAGCTGCTTTGCAGGAGACAGATGAGGCTTTCTGTTCCCATAAAGATTTACAGCCTCGGAAACCACCTTATACAGGGAAGTTATGTATGAGTCAGAACTGACTTGAGGGCCCACAACAACAACCAAACAATATAAGCATTTACTGCTTAACTTTCCCTAAGCACTTCTTTAACTGTATCCCACAAGTTTTGATTTTGATTTCATTCCCCAATTTGTTGCATTTTCATTTCTTTCAGTAAAAAATACATTATAATTCCCCTTGAAATGTTTTCTTGGACCCTCATGTATTACCTAGAAATGTGTTGTTTAATGCCCTGGTGTTGTTGTTATAAAGTGCCTTCCAGTCGATTCTGACTCATAGCGACCCTAGATAGGGTTTTGAGGAGCAGCTGGTGAATTTGAACTGCACACCAGAATGAAACACAGCCCGATCCTGGGCCAGCCTCACTACTGTTGCCAGGCTTGAGTCCATCGATGCTGCCACTTGGCCAATCCATCTCGTTGGGGGTCTCCCGAGCTTTTATCATAACACAGGGTAATTCATCTACCCTCCCTCCCCCCAATCTCCAGCTTCTTTTTAAAAATCTTTTATGTATCTAGATGCAAAGCAAAAGATGCGCCAAGCCTGGAAGTCCTGGTTGATATCTGTGGTAGTTCGTAGGACCAAACTTCAGATGCAGACTGCCGCCCTGGAGTTTAGGCAGCGGAATGTCTTATGGTGAGTATATTCAATTGTCCTGTCAATCAACAGTCAGCATTGTACTCAGCCTTGCCTTATTCTGCTGTGAAATTATGCTTCTAACATAATGTCTAAAAGTGTGTGTGAAATGAAGTATAAGATTAGATTTTTGTATAATCTTGGTGGTGGTGTTGTGTGCCGAGGAGTCAGTTCCCACAGCAACCCTGTATAGGGCTTCCAAGGCTGTAAATCTTTATGGGAGTAGAAAGCCTCATCTTTCTTCCATGGAACGACTGGTAGTTTCTAAGTGCTGACCTTTATGATCTTACTGAGCATTATATGAATACTTAATAAAGTCTGAACTCTGTGTTAATTTTGTGTAGATGTATGTTGACTTTTTTTTTTTTTTTTTAATGTAAAGGACCTTATTTTATTATTTTAAAGTTTTTATTGTGAACTGAGTGATAGTATACAGGGAGAACATTGGCTTTATGCCGTTGTTTCATTGCAATGATTACAATCTCCTCCATGCATCATCATTCAACAGTATTTGATTCCATTCTCTGCTTTGTTTTTGTTTTTTTTCTTTGGGGAAGGAGGTATACAGAAACACTCAGGAATATATAATAACTCGAACAACCAAAGGGCACATTCTCCAAAACTGCATCCTGGCCACTAGTACCTAGTCCTTCTCTTTCCATGAGCCCAGAGTCCTCAGCTGCTGTAAAGGACCTTATTTAATCTTTGCCATTGTTGTGTTGTTAGGTGCCATCGAGTCGGCACCAACTCATAGCAACCTTATGCACAGCAGAACGAAACAATGTCCGGTCCTGGGCCAACCTCACTACTGTTGCCACACTTGAGTCCATCGATGCTGCCACCTGGCCAATCCATCTTGTTGGGGGTCTTCCTCTTTTTCTCTGACCCTCCATCTTACCAAACATGATATCCTTCTCCAGCCGCTGTTCCCTCCTGACAATATGTCCAAAGTATGAGAGACGAAGTTTGGCCATCTTGGCCTTTAAGGAGCACTCTGGCTACACTTCTTACAAAACGGATCTGTTGGTTTTTTGTCAGCCCATGGCACTTTCAGTATTCTCCTCCAACACCATAATTCAAAGGCATCAATTCTTCTACGATCTTCCTTATTCACTGTCCAGCTTTCACATCCATATGAAGTTACTGAAAATACCATGGCTTGGGTCAGGTGCACCTTAGTCCTCAAGCTGACATCTTTGCTCTTCAGCACTTTAAAGAGTTCCTATGCAGCACATTTGCTTAATGCAATATGTCATCTGATTTCTTGACTGCTGCTTCCATGAGTGTTGATAGTTGATCCAAGAAGAATGAAGTCCTTGACAACTTCAATCATTTCTCTGTTGATAAGAATGTTGTTTATTGGTCCAGTGATGAGAATTTTTGTTTTCTTGACATTGAGATGTAATCCATACCAAAGGCTGTGCTCTTTAATCTTCATCTGTAAATGTTTTAAGTCCTCTTCACTTTCAGCAAGCAAGGTTGTATCATCTGCATATCTCAGGTTGTTAATGAGTCTTCCTCCAATCCTGATGTCACATTTTTCTTCATATAACCCACTTCTCGTATTATTTGCTTAGCAAACAGGTTGAATAAGTATGGTGAAAGAATACAACCTTGTCGCACATCTTTCTTAATTTTAAACCATTCAGTGTTCCCATGTTCTGTTTTAACAACTGCTGCTTGTTCCAGGTACACATTCCTCATGAGCACAATTAAGTGTTCTGGAATACTGATTTACTTTGCAATGTTGTCCACAGCTTGTCATGATCCACATAATCGAAAGCCTTTGCGTAGTCTATAAAGCACAGATAAACATCTTTCTGATAGTCTCTGCTTTCAGCCAAGATCCATCTGACATCAGAAATGATAGCTGTCGTTCCACGGCCTCTTCTGAATCCAGCTTGAACCTTTGGAAGTTCTCTGTCAATATATGATTGTAGCCGTTTCTGTATTACCTTTAGCAAGACTTTACTCGCTTGAGATATCAAAGAGATTGTCTGATGATTTCCAAATTCTGTTGGGTCACCTCTCTTTGGAATGGGCACAAATATGGATCTCTTTCAATCAGTTGGCCAGATAGTTGTATTCAAGATTTCTTGGCAGAGATGAGTGACTGCCTCCTGAGCTGCCCTGCCTCACTTTCTTGAAAGATTTCAATTTTGATTCCATCAGTTTCTGGTGCCTCGTTCTTTGCCAGTTCCTCAATGCACCTTGGACTTCCTCCCTGAGTATCATTGGCTCTTGATCATATGCTACCTCTTGAAACGGTCGAACATTAACCATTTCTTTTTGGTACAGTGACTCGGTGTAAAAAAGATAATCCTTTGTCATTCTATAATTGTTGTCTGTTCTTGTTGGTTCTCAGTCCACAGAACTTCCATTAGGATATTTTTCATAGCAGGGTTGGCTTTGGAAAAATTCCTTAGCTTCTGTTTATCCTAGAATGTTTTGATTACACCATCATATTTGATTGACAGCTTTGCTGGGTAGAGGATTCTTGCTTGGCAGTTTTTTTCTCTCAGGTTTTTATATATGTCTCCCCAGTGCCTTCTTGCCTGCATGGTTTCTGTTGAGAAATCCGAGATTAATCTGATTTGTTTGCCATTGTATGTTACAATTCTCTTTTCCCTAGCTGCTTTCAAGATCCTGCCCTTATCTTTGATTTTGGAGAGCTTGATTATTATATGTCTTGGTGATTGTCTTTTAGGGTCTATCCTTCCCAGGGTTTGTTGAGCTTCTTGAATGCTTATCTTTTCACTTTTCAGGATGTTAGGAAAATTTTCTTCCAGAAGCTCTTCAACTATCTTCTTTGTGTACTTGCGTGATTGTTCCTGTTCCGGAATGCCAATGATTCTTAAGTTATTCCTCTTCATGTTGTCCAACATGAATCTTAGGCCTTCTTCAGATTTTTTTTATGCTTTTTTGTGTTTGCTTTCTATCTTAGTAGTGTTGAGAGATTTATCTTCTAGCTCACTAGTTCTGGCTTCTATCTCTTCAATTCTACTCCTTTGCCCTTTCAGTGTATT
>NW_006408646.1:8823239-8845906 GCF_000296735.1 Chrysochloris asiatica
GCCTTCTTGCCTGCATGGTTTCTGTTGAGAAATCCGAGCTTAATCTTAATTGCTGTCCTTTGTATGTTACAATTCTCTTTTCCGTAGCTGCTTTCAAGATCCTGTCCTTATCTTTGATTTTGGAGAGCTTGATTATTACATGTCTTGGTGTCTGTCTTTTAGGGTCTATCCATCCTGGGGTTCGTTGAGCTTCTGATCTTTTCACATTTTAGGATGTTAGGAAATTTTTCTTCCAGAAGATCTTCAACTATCTCCTCTGTGGACTTGTATGATTGTTCTTGTTCCAGAATGCCAATAATTCTTATATTATTCCTCTTCATGTTGTCCAACATGAATCTTAGGCCTTCTTCAGATTTGTTTAGCCTTTTTTGTGTTTGTTCTTCTGTCTTAGTAGTGTTGAGAGATTTATCTTCTAGCTCACTAGTGTTGGCTTCTATCTCTTCAATTCTACTCCTTTGCCCTTTCAGTGTATTGTCCATGTCTGATATTGTATTATTAATCTTTTGGATTTCTTTCTGTAGTGCTTTCCTGACTTCTTCCTTATTTTTTTCAATTCCATTTTATAGTGTTTTGATATATAATCATATCTCTGAATTCCTTCTCTGGCATTTCCAAAGCCAGCCCATCTTCTAGTATGGAGTGTAGGTCTACTTCCAGCTTATTTGCCTGTCACTTTATCTCGTTTTTGGACATGTGCAGATATTGTCTCATGTGCTTTAGTTTTTTTGGGCATATTCAGGTGTTGTCTGTGCCCTTAATACTTAGATGGGTGTGTATTTTGGTATTTTTTATGCTTTCTGATTGCCTCCAGGTAGATGTGATCAGGAAATGGGCTTTTGTTGTCCCTCTTCTTGATAAATTTCAGGATACCACTGTTGGTCTTTTTGATATGATATAGCTTTTAGTTTTGGGCTTATTTCCTTTTTTGTCTGCCTGTCCCACTCCATAATCCCCATTCAGACTTTTTTTTAAATTATATACAGTTCAGGGCCGCTGTTGCTGTTTGGTTTTTAAGTGGAAACTGTCTCTTTTCATTTCGAGCCGATCTGTTCGCATGCATAGTAGAACTCTCCAAATTGGGGCTGGGATGCCCACTATCTCAGGCACCGCTATAGTCACAAGAATGGTGGTGTACAGATAGCAAGGGACCAATGAAGAGATATCAAAAGCAAAGAATGTCCACACCTTTATCTCCGAGGTTCTGTCAGGCGTCTGTGGCTGCTCTGGTCCTTCCCCCGCTTGGTCTCACCCAAGATAGCGGCTCCTGGAGCAGCTGAGCCTCTTGAATTAGAAAGCAATGGATTTCTTGCTTCTACTACAAATTCCCCTAGCTGTAAGCCTTTCAGCCTTCTAAACATTTCTTTATATGTGGTTCAGAGTTCTGGGACCATCCCCTGAGACTGCTTGGTCCTGTATTCTGTGTTGTTACTGATGGAGCTCCTTACAGCACTGTCACTTGATCTACCATCTTGTTTGTTCTCCCAATAATTCATGTTTAAAAGCTGTGTAAGCCAAATAGAGCCTATGTGTACTGTCAGATTGAGAGGGTCTGAGACCCAGCACAAGCAGCCTTTCTTCTTTCTGGATTTTTTTTTTTTTTTTTCTCATTGGCTCCGTCTTCAATATGCTCTTTGACAGGATGTGGTGGAACCAGTGGAGGCAGCGCCTAGAACAGATCCATGTGGGCCATGCCCTCCACTCCTCAGCTGTGAAGCACAGAGCCCTTAACCTTCAGTTGCAGGTGAGTCCAGAAAGTTCCAATTTGACATCCTCTGTATATGTTGCAAAGTCCCCCTAATTCCCCCGCTTAACTCTGGCCCCTGCTTCCCTCCTCTCCACACACACACACACAGGGGGTCAGCTCCCAGGTAGAGAGCTAGCCCTCCATATCCACTTGGCCCTTAATGGCTGCCGGGGAAATGGGCAGAACAATATGCAAGGTACGGCCTTCACAGACAAAGGCTGCTATCAAGACTATTCACTGTTTTATCCTAGACATGATTGCCAGTAAATATAAAAGCACTCTGGTAATTGTGGAATTGGGATTTATAAATTAATTATGCTGCTGTTGTTGTTGTTAAGTGCATTTGAGTCGGTTCTGACTCATAGCTACCCTACATAGCATTTCTGAGGAGCAGCTGGTCGGTTTGAACTACCGACCTTATGGTTCGCAGTCTGATGGTGATCTTACAGCGCCACACCAGGAGTCCAAATTAGCTGTGTTGTTAAGTGCCGTCAAGTCGATTCCTACCCTATATAGGGTTTCCGATGAGCAACTGGTGAGCTTGAACCGTCAACCTTGCAGTTCAAATGGCTTTGCAGTCTGGTGCATTAACCCCACAGTGCCACAGCAGGACTGTAAATTAGCTATGTTGTTGTTGTTGTTGTTGTTAAGTGCCGTCGAGTCGGGTCCGACCCATAGCGACCCTGTACAGGGTTTCCGAGGTTGTAAATCCTTACGGGAGTAGAAAGCCTCATCTTTCTCCCGCGGAGCGGCGACATGCTTAAATCAACAGCTGTGTGCTCGTCTTTCCTCACTGCTATTTTCCTACAGTCAAGTAGAAATAATGAGGTCAAAAATGAAACTAAAATTAACATGGAAACCTTGCTTCTTTTTTCTTAGCGTTATATCTTTCTAAGATATTTCTTTTGGGGAGTCCACTAGCTTTTGATCAGTTATAAAGGTCTAAGGCCTGAACCCAAACTGATGGATGAAGTTTTCTTGTGGCCTTTGATATAATCTCTGAATTTCGGTCCTTTTTGTGTCTGCTGGATATCTATAGACCTGCTAGTTCAGTTACAGAGAACAGAACAGAAATGGAGAAATTAAAGAATTGCGTGTTACTAAATAATAAATGTAAAATATCTTTGTAGTCTGAAAACATATTACATAGTCTAGGTACACATAATTATTATCACATGAGAATAGCATCAACAGTCGGCTAAATCAGGGGTCAGCAAACTGTAGCCCACAGGCCACGTTTAGGATACTGCCTGTTTTTTTCTTTAAAATTTTGTGTGTGTATGAATTCGGTGAAGTCTTACAGAGCAGATCAGTTTTGTTTCATCTTACTGATTACAATACTCACAGTGTAACATCACTTATTCCTCTTCCTCCCTATGTTTTGTTTCCATTCCCCCTCATTTCCTAACCTGAATTTGACCCTTGGGTAAATGCTGCCCTTTGGATCTCAAATCGTTTTATAATTCTAAAGTGTGCATACCTCCCTAGTGTTATCATTCTCCTTTATCGGTCGTTTGTCTGGAAATTGAGCCATGGAGTGAGGTTTTTTTCCAGACATAAAGGGTGAATGTGGCTGTTTTGTATGATAAGCACTGATCTGTGAACCACAAGATAGGTGGTTCGAATCCACCAGCCACTCAGTGGGAGAAAGATGAGGCTTTCTGCTCCTGCAAAGATTTACAGATTCAGAAACCCTATACCAGGGTCACTGTGAGTTGGAATTGGCTCAACAGCACTTAACAACAACAAAGGTGGCTAAAGGCCATAGTCTTGGGGGTTTACATCAGTTTTTCTCTGACCAGTAAGCATCATCTATTTATGCTTTTGAATTTTATTCCACATGTTTATCCCACTGTGTCTAGGACTTTCTAATGTGATCCCTTTCAGAACAGTAGATAGTGGTAGCCTGGTACCATCTAGTTCTTCCTGTCTCAGGGTCATGGAAACTGCTGTTCTTTCAGGGAGCCTATTAGTCCATTGGACTAATTATTCCTTCGATTGGCTTCATTCCTCTTTGCTCCAGTTGCACCTCCTACTACCTATTTTTGTACCTAAAAGTTTTATTGGGACACAGCTAACTATGCCCATTTATTTGCATATTGTGACTTCAGACTATAAAGTCAAGGCTAGTGAGTTGTGATGCCTACTGTATGACAAACCCTAAAAGACTGTCTAAGAAAAGTTTGCTGACCCCTGAGCTATTTATGCATAAGGACTTAGTACAATAATAGCAAGGAAATAAGAGACGCAGTTCCTATTGCAACAACAACAGCAGCAGCTGCAATATAAATAATGATTGTGGTCTCGCTTGAGCTAGGCACTGGGCTAAAAGCTGTATATGCATTAACCAAAACCAACAAACCAAACCCACTGCCATGGAGTCTGTTCAAACTCATAGTGACCCTTTATAGGGCTCTGAGACTTTAAATCTTTATGTGAGCAGCCCTCCTCATCTTTCTCCTGAGGAACAACTAGTAGGTTTGCACTGCCAAACTTGTGGTTAGCAGTCCAATACTTAGCTCACAGCACCCCCAGAGCTCCTTATGCGTGGACTCAGGGAGCCTGAAAACCGTATTGTCCTGCTCTTAACCATCTTGTCTTAGTGGCCATTATACCCCAGTAGCCTCAGGAGGGGACAGAGCTGACAGAGAGGATATGAAAATGCTGTCAAATAGGAACACAGCAAGACTGATTTTCTGTCACTGATGGACTACGACTGTCAGTCTGTGTGTGGGTTCTTCCCTTTCATATAGCTACTTGGAGAGACTCTGAATTCATTCAACTGATGCAATTGGTGCTCAAAATATTTTAGAATTCCTCATTTACAGTTGTCCTCCAAGCTTGCAACAACAGATTTGAGTGAATATTTTTAGCGACAGCAGGTTTTCATGGTGTGAGATTGGATTTGATGTATAGAAACTGCCACAGATCATGCAGAATCAAATGCAATGAAAACTGTGAGTAATCAAGATAATCTCAACATGCCTGAAAAAAGTGTCTATGGCTAGAAATGAAGATGCGTTTGTCTGAGAAGCACCCTGTTGTTGAAAGCACCAGGAGCTTTCACTTAAGCCCTTTCTCCCTATCCTTGTGTCTCTGTGAACTAGGCAGGGGCAGACATTATGAATAGATTTTTAAACTTACATTTTTAATGAAAATGTATTAGCTGTAACCAAACACCTTGAGTGAATAAGTTGCTGGGCTTAGGGGCTCAAGGACCAAAGTCTTGGGGGGCAAGGGCACTTAGGTCAGTTGACATCACAGTCCACAAAGACAGTGTTCCGCATTCTACTTTGGCAAGTGGTGACTAGGATCTTAAAGGCTTGCGAGCAGCCATTTAAGGTGCAACTTATTGGTCTCTCCCTGTCTGGAGAAAAGAAGAGTGAAGAAATTCAAAGATGCAAGGAAATAACCCTGGCTTTTGTGATTCTGATGAGTCCAAAAGAACTAGATGGTGCCTGAGTACCACTGTGACTGCTCTGAAAGGGATCACAATAGCAGGTCCTGGAAAGAGTGGGAAAAAAGTGTGGAACAACATTCAAAATTGGTAGAAAAGACCTCGCTTATTGGTCTGAGACTATGGCCCTGAGAAATCTTTCCGGACTGGAACTGAAGTCATCTCCATAACTCAACTTCCAGCCCAATCAATGACGAACAGTCCAGTCAGGTGACACCAAGGAGGTATGTACTCAGAACAATAACCATAGGAGGTAAACCCCCATTTCCCCAGGGATATAGATCAGAAGGCAGGAAGGCACCAAAAAGAACAGGAAAGAAGTTGGAAGAGTGCTGTTAACAATATGGGGATTGCATTCAGTGTAACAAAAGAAAATCTGTGTGAACTGTTCAGTGGAAAATCAGCTTGCTCTGTAAATCTTCACCCAAATCACAGTTCAAAAAAAACAAAACACAACAACTTAAATTTTATATCTCAACTGTTGTTGTTAGCTTCTGTAGAGTTGGTTCCAACTCTAGCAATCCTATGCACAACAAAATGAAATACTACCTGGTCCCACACTTAACCTCATTGTTATGTTTGAGCTAATTGCTGCTGTCAGTGTGTTAATTCATCTCCTTGGGGGCTCTTCCTCTTTTTTGATGACCTTCCACTTTGATGTCCTTCTTTTGGGACTGGTCCCTCCTGACCACATTTCCAAAGTACTAGAGAGGAAGTCTTGTCATCCTGGTTTTTAGGAGCACTGTGGCTGCACTTCTCCAAAGACAGATTTGTTTGTTGTTTTGGCAGTCTGTGGTACTTTCAATATTCTTCTCCAACATCATAATTCAAAACTATAAATTCTGCTGTGGTTGTCCTTATGCATTGCCCAATTTTCACATACTTATGAGGTTATTAAAAATACCATAGCTTGGGTCAAGTGCATCTTAGTCCTCAAACTGATAGCTTTGCTCTTTAACACTTCAAAGATAACTCTTGCATCAGATTTGCCTAAAGTAATACATTGTTTGACTGCTACTTCATGAGTGTTGATTGGTGATGGATCCAAGCACAAAGAAGTCTTTGACCACTTCAACCTTACCTTCATTTGTCATGATGTTCTGTATTGGTTCATTTGTGAGACTTTTGTTTTCTTTACATTGAGGTGTGATCTGTAGTGAAGGCCATAGTAGTCTTTGATCTTTATCAGTAAGTATTTCAAGTATCTTTGTTTCCAGCAAGCAAGTTGTGTCATTTACATATCAAAGGTTGATATTAAGTCTTCTGCCAATCCTGATGCCACATTCTTCTTCGTATAATCCAGCTTCTTGGGTTATTTGCTCATCATACAGATTGAATAAGTATTGATGAAGCTATACAACCCTGATGCACACCTTACCTGGTTTTAAAGCATTCAGTGTCCACTTGTTCTGTTTGAACAACTTCCTCTTGGTCTACTTACAGGTTCCTCATGAACACAATGAAGTGTTTTGGAATATGTGTTCTTCACATTGTTAGCCATAGTTTGTTAGGATTTCCACAGTCGAATGCTTTCGCATGGTCAATAAATCACAAGTAAACATCCTTCTGTTAGTCTCTGCTTTCTGCCAAGATTTACCTGACATCAGCAATTATATTCCTGGTTCCAAATCCTGTTCTAAATCCAGCTTGCATTTCTAGTAGCTTTTTATAACCATTTTTGAATTATCTTCACCAAAATTATATTTGTATGTGATATTAATGCTTTTGTGCAGTTCCTGTATTCCATTGGGTCATCTTTCTTTGGAATGGGCACAAATATGCAACTCTTCCAATCAGTTGGCCAGGTAGCTGTCTTCCAAATTTCTTGGCATAGATGATTGAGCACCTCCAGTGCTGCATCAGTTTGTTGAAAGATATCAATTTGTGTTCTGTCAGTTCCTGGAACCTTGTTTTTCATCAGTTCTTTCAGTGCAGCTTGGACTTCTTTAACTATCATCAATTCTTGATTATATGCTACCTCTTGAAATGGTTGAACATCAACTGCTTCTTTTGGGTACAGTGAGTTGTACATTCCTTCCATCTTCTTTTGATGCTTTCTGCATCATTCAGTATTTTGCCCATAGAATCCTTCAATATTACAATGTGAGGCTTGACTTAATTTATTTTTTTAGTCTTTTTAGCTTGAGAAATGCTGAGCGTTTATTCCCTTTTGGTGTTCTAACTCTGGCTCTTTGTACACATCATTATAATACGTGATTTAATCTTCTGGAGCTGCCCTTTGGAATGTTCTGTTCCATTTTTTTACTTTCTTCTTCGACTCACTTTAGCTTCTCTATGTTAAAGAGCAAGTTTCAGAGTCTCTCCTAACATCCATTTATGTTTGTTTGTTTTTTTTCTTTCCTATCTTTTTAATGATCTTTTCCTTCCTTCCTGTATAATGTTTTTGATATCATCCCACAACTCCTCTGGTCTTCACTCCTTAGTGTCTAATGCATGAAATCTATTCTTGAGATGGTGTTTAAATTTAGTTGTCATATGCTTATTTCTTTAGCTTCAGCCTGAGCTTGCATATGAGCAGTTGATGGTTTGTTCCACATTTGGCCCCATTCCTTACTTTGGCTGATGATACTGAGCTTCTCCATTGTTTCTTCCCACAGATGTAGACAATTTGATTCCTGTGCCTTCCATCTGGTGAAGTCCACAAATGAAACATAGTGTTTATGTTATTGAAAATGGTATTTATAATCAATAAGTCATTTATCTTGGAAAATTCTATCGTGCAATCTCCAGCATCGTTTCTATCAACAGGGTCATATTTTCCAATTACTCATCCTTCTCTTTGTTTCCAATTTTCATATTCCACTCACCAATGATCATCAGTGTGTCTTGATTGCATGTGTAATTAATTCCTGACTGAAGAGAGTTGTTGAGTGCTGTCAAGTAATTTCTGACTCATAGTGATCCTATGTAGGGTTTATGAGGAGTGGCTGATGGGTTTGAACTACCAGCCTTGCAGCTAGCAGTCCAGTGCTTTTCCTACAGCACCACACACCAGGACTCCAAACTTACCTACCCTAAATATAAAAGTGGTTTTTTTTTTTATAGCCACACTAGCATAATCATACTCAAGAAAATGTAATATTAACAGGATATAGCAGAACATACATTTCAAATGCAAACTTCCCCAAATGCTCCTCAAACAGACTTTATTGCAATTTCAGTGTCTAATTGAGGCTTTAGTCATAGGCACTCATTGCTTTTTGGTGCCATGTTGCTGAAGGGGGTTTGTTCTCTTTTTAAGATAGGAGAAAAAACAGCACATGGGTACATCCATTTAAAATATCTAGTAGAACAGGGCAGGGAATAGACACAGGATAGTTTGGGTGCTGGGGAGGGAGGCAATATATAAGAAGGGAGAAGTGAATGGAAGAACAAAGCAGATGGGAGAACAATTAGGCAGGCTTCCATGGGCTAAGTGGGACAGAGATAAATAATGATGTATGCACACCCTTGGAACAATAGGGCTCTGGGATACAGAGATTCAGACGTGGTTGGAATGGGAAAAATGGGTGAATAATGTTAAGATGCTTGGCTGTCTTTTGAATCTTGGTTTTCCTTGCATTATATTATAAAATAGACACTGGAGGAGGAGAAAAAGGAATAGTCAGAAACACCACCATAGAAAGCTTGTAAGTCCGTCTTCTGCCTATAACTGATTGGAATACCTAAAATGGGGCTACCACATGCCCAGTGAAGGAGGTTTCCTGCGGAGCCTCTGCACTACATAAGACTATAGGTGGAAGCCTGAACCACATCCAGATCCTCAGAGATGGGAAATTTCCACTTGAAAGAACAAGCAAACCAGCCTGGAGTGGCTAGAAGAACAGAAGATACTTCTTGAAAGAAAGACCTACAGGAAAAATAACAAAACAATAGAGGCAGACCAACTGTACTATAAGAACAAGCAAGTTGTTTGCTTGCCCAGGAAACATCAAGGCAAGTGGTTGGGTCCCCTCAGTGTAAACCCCCTTCCAAGACTAAGACTCAATGGGAATACACGCTCTGATTGGTGACCACACTCATCACCGATAAGGGGAAGTGAGGGAAAAACAGCAATGAAGCTGCAAGCTAAGCCCTACAATGTTCAGTAGACTTCTGTGAACCCAGGTGGAGATCTGGTTGGCCAGCAGTGTGGCAAGACCTTGGGACTCTTGGGCCCAGAGTCAGTGACATAGCCACAGAGGACTACAGTGGAGAGTGAAACATCCAGCTGATACGAAGAGAAGGCATATGCACAAGAACACCCACACTTGCAGATAATACCCACCTGACCTGGCTTCAATGACTGAATGATCAGAGCTCAACTAGAAGAAGAAAGAAGAGGAAAAAAAGAGTAATCTGATACAATTTGATTGAACTTGACCTACACCTATGGATGCAGTAGCTCAAAAGAGGGAACAAATCTTTACAGCGAGGATCTTTCCCACCCCCTCCATATACAGACTAGACAGGGATGGGCAACTTGGACATTGGCTACCCAAAATGGGGGAGCTACAAAGGCAAGAAGTGACTGGCTTACAGGCTTTCAAGAGGGAACCTAGATCCAGAGGGCCTGGAGTAGAACCTAGATCCAGAGGGCCAGTGAGTAGTATCCAATCTGTGTAGGCAGGGCTGGTGAAATGAAATGCAGATGAGTCTCTTGTGATACAATAGTGAATAATTGTTATCAGGACTACTTGGGAGGGTTGGAAATGTAAAAGTAGATGTTTTGTAGCAAGGAGGGGAGTGATAAACTTTTCAACCTAGGAGTGGAGGTCCCTGGGACCATCCATCAAGGGAGAAGAGTGGAGAGCGGGACCCTACCCAGAGAAGCAGTGATGCCTGAGATGGAGGCAGAGATGATGACGTGGAGAGATGGAGCAGTTGGGGACTTAAGACACAGAGAGGGAGAGGGGCTGTGTGCTGACGACTGGGGGGCAGGCTTGTAGTGTATACCCTTGGTTGGTGATAGGTGGAAGGGATTGTAACCATGGCAATGAAACGATATACGATAGGATGAATGTAAAACTAATGTTTTCCTGTGTAAACTGTCACATAATTCACAAACTTTAAATAAATAAAAAATGTAGTAGAGAGTGAGACTGATGAGGCATTACTAGAGTGCTCAACTTGAAATATGAGAGAAAAAGGGAAGTACTCTCAGGTGGTGGCAGGGAGTGGCCTTCCATGCGAGGAGCAGGGATGTGTGTCCAGAGCCACTGGAGGAAGCAAGGCCTTTTGGCAGGTAGTTTGGACAGGGCAGAAGCTTGAAGGAATTCTTTTTTTTTTCTTTTTTAATGTGATTTGAGTGAAAGTTTACAGGGAAGGAAGATCATCAGTTTTACATTCAACAAATCATGTACTTTTTTCATTACGATCATTGTAATCTTCTCCATGTACCATCAGTTAACAGTATTTCTCTCTATTAATTTTTTTTTAAACACTCAGGCACATATATTAATTTAAACCACCAAAGGGCACATTCTGCAAGCCTACCTCCTAGCCACCAGCTCTCAGTCCCTCTCTTTCCAGGAATCTAGAGTCCTCAACTGCTCCTTCTCTCCGTGTCCCCATCTCTGCCTCCATCTCTGGTGTCGCTGCTTCTCTGGATAAGGTCCCGCATTCGGCTTGAGCTCTTCTCCCTAGATGGTCCTGGGGTTCTCTGTTTCTGGACTATAAGATAAACTACTCCACCTTTACAGTTGTGACAGTGTCAATTACTCACAATAACAGTTATTCACTATTGAATTATAAGAATCTTATCCCCATTTCTTTTTATCAGACTTATCTAGACAAGATGAAAACTATTCAGTGAAGGCTCTATCTCCCCCTCCCCCCAATACTCTTAAACTAAACTCCCTCTTGAAACCTTGTAAGCCAGTCACTTCGTGCCTTTATTGTCCCCTCATTTTAGGTAGCCAATGTCTAAGTTGCCTATCCCTATCTACCCTGTGTACAGAGGGGATAGCATTGATACTTGATGTGAAGACTCCTTCCCTCTCTGTTGGTATTTAGAGTTACTACCTCCATGTATAGGTCAAGTTCATCAAACTGTAGCAATTTATCCTCATTTCCATTATCAAAAAAAAATTTTTTTTTTTTTATCATTCTCTAGTCGACTTCAGATTATCAAGCCATCGAGGCTAGGTTAAATGGGTACTGTCTGCAAGTTTGGGTGTTCTTGACAATCTCCACTCACTTCATATCAACTGGATGCTTCACTCTCATCTCTAGCATTCTGTGACTATGTCCTTGTCCACAGGCTCAGGTGTCCCCAGGTCTCACCACATTTTGGACCAACCAGCCCTCCCTCTTCTCTCTCTCATCTCCAGGTCAATGGGAGTTAATGGACTGTGGTTGAACTCAACCCATTTTTTCACTGCTGCCTTCCCCCACTTCTTCCACTCACCAGTAGACCAATGTGGTCGCCAGCAAGCTTACATGCCTGCTCATGTGTTCCCTTTGAGTTTCAGTCTTAGAGGGGAGTTTGTCCTGAGGAACTTGATTGCTAGCCTTGATGTCTTCCTGGCAAACAGCTTGCTTATTCTTGTAGTAGCCAGTCATGCTGACATTTTTGTTTTGGGTTTTTCCTGATGATCTTTCGTTGACAATGTTTGTCCTTACTAGTGGAAATGTTCCACCTCATAGGGTTCTGAACTTAACTCAGGATTCCACCTAAGGTCCTATACTCTGCAAAGGCTTTGCAAGAGGCCTATTTCACTGGGCAAGTTCTAGAACCCCTTTTAGATATTCCAGTTAATTATAGGCTGAAGACATATTTACAAGTTTTCTGTACTCATGTTTCCCAACATCCTTTCTAGCCTGCTCAAGTGTCTATTTTACAATAATAGACAAGGGAAATCCATATTCATAAGACAGTCAAGCATTTTAGTATAATTTCCCCTCTTCAAACTATGCCTAGCTCCCTGTATCACTGAGCCCTGTTGGTTCAAGGTTGAGCATGCATCACTGTTTACCTCTGTCCCACTAGGCCATGCAAACCTGTGTCAGTGTTCCCCTATCTGTCTTCTTCCATCTCCTCCCTTTTCTTGTATTTCCCTCCCCATCACCCAAACTAAACCTCCCACCCCAACCCCACTGTTGCGGTTACCTTATATTCCTTTAACTCTTCCCTCCATTTAAGACCGTTTATTATCCTGTAATCTACACCTGACCTTCTCACCACCTGGATCTCTGTTCCTCTGTGTTTACCACCTTTCACATTGTAATTGTTTTGATCATAGACTGACCTCCCAGATCCTCTGTTCTTATCATTTTATTCTGTTATTGATTCTTCCATTTGTCAACTGAGTTCAGAGTGATGCTGCTACGTACATCATTCTGTAGTTGTTGTCTGTTCTTGTTGGTTCTCAGTCCACAGAACTTCCTTTAGGATGTTATTCATAGCAAGGTTGGCTTTGGCAAAATCCCTTAGCTCATGTTTATCCTGTAATGTTTTGATTACACCGTCATATTTGATTGACAGCTTTGCTGGGTACAGGATTCTTGTTCGGCAGTTTTTTCTTTCAGGGTTTTATATATGTCTCCCCATTGCCGCCTTGCCTGCATGGTTTCTCTTGAGAGATCGGAGCTTAATCTGATTTGCTTGTCTTTGTATGTTAAACTTCTCTTTTCCCTAGCTGCTTTCAGGATTCTGTCCCTATCTTTGATTTTGGAGAGCTTGATTATTATATGTCTTGGTGATTGTCTTTTAGGATGTATCCTTCCTGGGGTTCGTTGAGCTTCTTGAATACTTTTCGCTTCTCAGGATATTAGGGAAATTTTCTTCCAGAGGCTCTTCATCTATCTCCTCTGTGGACTTGTGTGATTGTTCCTGTTCTGAAATGCTGATAATTCTTACGTTAGTCCTCTTCATGTTGTCCAACATGAACCTTAGGTTTTCTTCAGGTTTTTTTATCCTTTTTTTGTATTTGTTCTTCTATCTTAGTAGTGTTGAGAGATTTATCTTCTAGCTCACTAGTTCTAGTGTCTATCTCTTCAATTCTACTCCTTTGCCCTTCCTAGTGTAGTGTCCATTTCTGATATTCTATTATTCATCCTTTGGACATCTTTCTGTAGGTTTTTAATTGCTTCCAATGTTGTATTTATCTTATTTGATTGCTCCTATAGCGCTTTCCTGACTTCTTCCTTATTTTTCTCAACTCCATTATATAGTATTTTGATACATTTTATAATCATTTTTCTGAATTCCTTCTCAGATACTTCCAAAGCCTGCCCGTCTTCCAGTATGGGTTGTAGGTCTACTTCCAACTCATTTGCCTCAGTCACTTTATTTTGTTTCTTGACATGTCCTGATATGGTCATCTGGTTCTGGTTTTTGGGCATATTCAGAGGTTATCTGTGGCCTTAATACTTAGATGGGTACGTATTTTGTTTTTTTTTTCATTCTTTCTGATTGCCTCCAGGTAAATGTGATCAGGAGATTGGCTTCCCTTTTCACTCTTTGTTCCTGAGAAATTTCAAGATGCCACTGTTGGTTGTTGTGACATAACTCAGCATTAGGTTTTTGGCCTATTTTTTTCCTAGCGTTAAACAGTTCAGGGCTGGATGTGGCCATTTTGCACTGCCGTTTTAAGTGGAAACTGTCACTTTAAATTTCGAGGAGCTCTATGTGCATGCTTAGTAGAACCCTCTGGGGGTGGGGGTGGGGTGTCCACTAGCTCAGGCATCCCCTCTAGTCACCAGAATGGAGGTGTGCAGACAGCAAGAGACCAATGAACAGATACAAAAAAAAAAAGAATGTCCACACCTTTATCTCATGGTTCTGTCAGGTGTCCGTGGCTGCTCTGATCCTTCCTCTGCTTGGTCTCTCCCAGTATGGTGGCTTCGGGAGCAGCTGAGTGTCTTGGATTAGAAAGCATTGGATTTCTTGCTTCTGCTACAAATTCCCCTAACTGTTCGCCTTCCAACCTTCTAAATATTCCTTTATATGTAGTTCAGAGTTCTGGCACCATCCCCTGAGCCTTATTGGTCCAGTGTTCTGTGTTGTTGCTGACGGAGCTCCTCACTGCACGTCTGCTCCCTTCGACATCTTGTTTGTTCTCCAGGAATTCTCTTTTGATAGCTTTTGTTTCCTAGGTGAAATAGAAAGAACGGTGATCAGCTTTGCGAGCCCTGGTGGTGCCATAGTTCACGTGCTAAGCTGCTAACCTAAAGGTTGGTAGTTCCAACCCAGCAGCCGTGCCATAGGAGAATGATGCATCCATTCAGATTGACAGCTTTGGACCTTTTCTGTCCTTACAGGGTCGCTGTGAGTCGGAATCAACCTGACAGTAGGTTTGGTTTTGATTGGTAATCAAATGAGAGGAAGGAAAGGAGAAGAGGTGTGTATTACAGGTTTACAAAAAGAATGTGTAAAGTCTTTGTCCAATACAGCCATTTTCAAAGTAGTCATTTGATGTTCTTAAGTGCCATTGAGTCAGTTCTGACCCATAGCGACCCTGTATAGGGTTTCCGAGGAGCCTACTGGTGAGCTTGAACCACCGACTTTGCAGTTGAAACAGCTTTGCAGTCTGGCGTATTAACTCACAGAGCGACACCCTTTAAATGTACATCAACACTGTCCTGGGGTACAGATTTATGGGTAGTCCTGCAGAGCTTCCTGTTGTAGACCCTCAATTTTCTGTAGGTAACATCCCTGAAACTGACCTGCCCAAGAAAGTCCCCTTTACAGTGGGCTTCCTCTCACATTGTAAGATGTCCACCCCAAATCTGAATCATTTATTACCCTTTTGAATCCAAGATTTTTCTTGCTGCTTTGTCTGCTCATTAGTTTTGATTTTTCCCTTATTTTTAAACGCAGAAAAAAAAATTCTCTCAAAGCAGTCAGTACCCTTCTTAGAATCATTGTTCCCCATCCCCAATGACTCTGCATGGAGATCCCCATTTCCTTGGTCCTCACTTGACTCCCTTTCTGCTTCTCTTTCCCTCATCTTCACTTATCTCTGTGTTCCTCTCTCTGTGTTCCAGGCTTGGTCCAAGTGGCAGGAACAGCTCCTGTATGCCCAGAGCAACAGACAGAAGGTGGTCTCTGCAAAGATGCTCCATCAGCACTCACAAAAACGGCGCTCCCTGAGGGCCTGGCTTGAGTATCTGCAGCACCGAAGAATGAAAAGACAGAGGAACGGTGAGTAGAAGTGCCACGCAGGTGCCGAGGCAAACTGCCCGTCATCGCCACTCACTCTCCTGTGGCCAATTGTGCTTTATTTTTATTTTTAATAAATAGAAATGTGTAGATATTGTTGAGTGGGAAGCTAATATGCTCTGTAAACTTTAACCCAAACCATGCAGCTGTTGTTAGGTGCCATTCAGTTAGTTCCAACTTAAAGCTACCCTATACGCAATGCTGCACCAGCCTCATAATTTTATATTTGAGCCCTTTGCTGCTCCCACTTTGTCAGTCTATCTTGTTAGGGGTCATCCTCTTTCTCTAGGGCCCTCCACTTTACCGACATGATGTCCTTCTGCAGACACTGGTCTCTCCTAATAACATGTTGAAAGAGAGACTCAAAGTCTCACCACCGTGGTTTCTAAGGACCATTCTGGCTGTCCTTCTTCAAAGAAAGATTTGTTTGTTCTTCCGGCATTCCATGGTGCTGTCAATAGTCTTTGCCAACGCCATAAAATGTTACAAAAAAACAACCACCACTCACACAACGAAATGTAGCCACATTGTATCCCACATTTTGGGAAGAGAAGACTGAGGAGAAAATAAATATATCATCCTTAATTCATATTTTAAATTTACTTCTTTCTGGCCTTTTCTGTATTTCATTCAGTTTAGTGATTTTAGTTATACTGTGTATATTGTGGTTTTCATGAATAATATACTTTAACGTACAGTTTTGTAATCACTTCATTTTGTTGAGAATATACTCTGCGACACATAAACCAATTCAACAATTTGGACATGTATAATTTAGTGCTCGCAGTTACATTCTTTGAATCGTGCCACCATTCTCACCCTCTATTTCTGATTTGTTCCTCCTTCATTAACATAAATTCATTACTTCTTAATGCTCCTGTGTTTCTGGTTGCTGGTGTCAATTTTATCCCTTAGAGCTAGGTCTTAAAAGAGCATAATGCTCAAGGCAGACCATTTTTATTAGTTAAACGGAACTATTTGGTTTTCAGTAGACTTCATGGGATGTTTTTGATTTAAGGTTTATCCAGCCTCCATGCCTCCAGAAGTCTGCATTCCATGATACATACAGTTTTGTATCTTGCTTTATTTCACAAAACTATTCAACACCTTTTTATGTCTTTAACTATTCTTCATAAATGTCCATTTTTAATGTTAGCTCTTCTTCACTTTTCTTAGATACTTGGATCGTTTCTAGTTAGTTACACATGTGATTTATGATGTCAGGTTGTTTGGTTCTGTTTCCATGGGATAATTTCCCAGAGTTCAGAAGTAACACTATATAGGTAACCGTGGTACATTCTCTTGTGCTTAAGCTCAGTGATTCTGCACAGTGCTGGAGCAATTACTTACCAATTTGAAAAGTGAAAAACTAAGATCCCTGTGCAAGAAATTGATAAAACTAAACCCAAAGTGTGTTAAAGTCCAAACCATACAATTTGGGAAGAATGGTAAATTTGGCTTCACTGAAATTACTAACTCTTGTATCAAAAAAGTCAGGCTAGACAGAACAAACAAGATGGTGGATCGGGTGGACGTGTAGTACAGAGCTCCGCCAACAACAACACAGAATACCCGACCAAGCAGGCTCGGGATGGTCCCAGAACTCTGAACCACATATAAAGGAATATTTAGAAGGTTGGAAGGCCTACAGCTGGGGGAATTTGTGGCAGAAGCAAGAAATCTATTGCTTTCTAGTCTGGGACGCTCGGCTGCTCCAGGAGCCGCCATCTTGGTGAGACCACGTCAGGGAAGGATCGGCTTACAGAACTACTGAGATAAAGGTGTGGACATTCTGTTCTTTTGGTATCTGATCATTGATACCTTGCTGTCTGTGCACCTCCATTCTGGTGACTATAGGGGTGCCTGAGCTACTGGGCACCCCAGCCCCACCCTCAGAGAGTTCTACTACGCATGTGCACAGATCTCCTCAAAATTTAAAGACACAGTTTCCAATTAAAACCAAATGGCCACAGCCGGCCCTGAATTGTTTCCAACTAGAAAAAAGGCCTGAATGGGGATTGTGGAGCGGGACAAGCAGACAAAAGAGGAAATAGGCCGAAAATTAAATCCTAAGTTACGTCAAAACAACCAACAGTGGTATCTTGAAACTTCTCAGGAAGAAGAGTGAAAAGGGAAGCCCATTTCCTGATCACATCTACCTGGAGGCATTCAGAAAGCATAAAAAATACCAAAATACATACCCATCTAAGTATTAAGTCCACAGATAACCCCTGAAGATGCCCAAAAAAACAGAAGCAGATGGCCATATCTGCACATGTCCAGAAACGAGATAAAGTGACTGAGGCAAATGAGCTGGAAGGAGACCTACACTCCATACTAGAAGATGGGCAGGCTTTGGAAATGCCTGAGAAGGAATTCCTAAAAGTGATTATAAAAGGTACCAAAACACTATACAATGGAGTTGAGAAAAATAAGGAAGAAGTCAGGAAATTGCTACAGGAACAATCAAATAAGATAGATAGAGCATTGGAAACAATTCAAAACCTACAGAAACAGGTCCAAACGATTAATAATAGAATATCAGAAATGAACAATACATTGGAAGAAGAAAGGAACAGAATTGAAGAGATAGAAGCTAGAACTAGTGAGCTAGAAGATAAATCTCTCAACACTACTAAGATAGAACAAATACAAAAAAAGGATAAAAAAATCCGAAGAAGGCCTAAGATTCATATTGGATAACATGAAAAGGAGTAACATAAGAATTATTGTCATTCCAGAACAGGAACAATCACACAAGTCCACAGAGGAGATAGTTGAAGAGCTTCTGGAAGAAAATTTTCCTAACATTCCGAAAAGTGAAAAGATAAGCATTTAAGAAGTTCAACGAACCCCAGGATGGATAGACCCTAAAAGACAATCACCAAGACGTATAATAATCAAGCTCTCCAAAATCAAAGATAAAGACAGGATCTTGAAAGCAGCTAGGAAAAAGAGAAATATAACATACAAAGGCAGGCAAATCAGATTAAGCTCAGATTTCTCAACAGAAACCATGCAGGCAAGAAGGTAATGGGGAGAGATATATAAAACCCTGAAAGAAAACAACTGCCACCCAAGAATCCTCTACCCAGCAAAGCTGTCAATCAAATATGATGGTGTAATCAAAACATTCCAGGATAAGCAGAAGCTAAGGGATTTTGCCAAAGCCAACCCTGCTATGAAAAACATCTTAAAGGAAGTTCTGTGAACTGAGAACCAACAAGAACACATAAGAACCACAGAATGACATACATGGCAGCATCAACCTGAACTCATTCGACAAATGAAAAGTCAAGAACAGAATAAAATGATAAGAACAGAGGATCTGGGAGGTCAGTCTATGATCAAAACAATTACAATGTGAAAAAGGTAAACACAGAAGAGCAGAGATCCAGGTGGTGGGAAGGTCAGGTAGATTACTGGATAAAATAGACTGTCTTAAATGGAGGGAAGAACTAATGGAATATAAGGTAACCACAATGGGGTTAGGGTGGGGGGTTAAGTTTGCATGTTGGTGAGGGCAATACAAGAAGGGGGAAGGAGGCAGAAGAACAAGATAGATAGGGAAACACTGAGACAGGTTTGCATGGCCTAGTGGGACAGAAGTAAATAGTGATGCATACTAAGACTTGGAACAACAGGGCTCTGGGATACAGGGATCTAGGTATAGCTTGAAGAGGGTAAATAATACTAAAATTCTTGACTGCATTATGAATATTAGTTTCCCTTGCCTACTATTGTAAAATAGACACTTGAGTGGGATAGAAAGGAATGTTGGGAAACATGATTAGTGAAAACTTTTAAGACCGCCTTCAGCCTATAACTGATTGGAATACCTAAAAGGGGTTCTAAAACTTGCCCAGTGAAATAGGCCTAATGCAAAGCCTTTACAGAGTATAGGACCTTAGGTGGACTCTTGAGTCCCATCCACAACCTTGTGAGGTGAGCCATTCCCACTAGAAAGGACAAGCAGACTGGAACAGCTACAGTGACAGAAGATACATCTTCATGATGAACCTGACCTATATTCAGAGCGGTAGTTACTCTAAATACAAACAGAGAGGGAAAGAGTCTTCAAACCAAGTATCAATGCTATCCACTCTTTACACAGGATAGATAGGGACGAGCAACTTAAACATTGGCTATGTAAAATGAGGGTGCAATAAAGGCACGAAGTGACTCGCTTACAAGGTTTCAAGAAGAAGCTTAGTTTACGAGTGTAGAGGGAAAGAGAGTCCCCACTGAATAGCTAACATCTTGTCTAGATGGGTCTGGTGAAAGGAGAGGGGGATAAGATTCGTACGATTCAATAGTGAATAACTGTTATCATGACTAATCGCGACTGTCACACTTGTAAAGGTAGAAGTTTTGTAACAAAAAAAGGGAAGTGGTTGATCTTACAGTCCAGAAACAGAGGACCCTAGGACCATCAGGAGAGGAACACACAAATAGAATGTGGGCCCTTATCCAGAGAAGCAGCAGGGCCAGAGATGGAGGCAGAGATGGGGGCATAGATAGGTGGAGCGGCTGAGGACTCTAGATTCATCAACTAAGAAGAGAAGGACTAAGAACTGGTGGCCAGGAGCAGACTTTCAGAATGTGCCCTTTGGAGATGTAAATTATTGTATTTGCCTGAGTGGGTTTTTTTGTTTGTGTGTTTTTTAAAAAGCTAAAGTGGATAGAGAGAAATACTGTTAACTGATGGTATATGCCGGGGGTGGGGGTGGTTATCATCAATGTAATGAAACAATTTATATGAATTATTGATTGTGAAACTGATGATGTGCCCTGTAAACTTTCACTCGATCCACAATAAAAACCTTACATTAAAAATAAAAGTCAGGCTTACCAGGTTTTACCCAAACCTCTTTGCAGAAACCTACCAGGATGCCAGCTCTGTCTCTTAGGAGCCTTTGAGTGTGTGTGCTTGGTGATCGTGTTGGGGGACCAACGTTCAGTTACCCAAGCCTGGAAGTTGAAGGCATTTTTCTTTCGAGCATGATGAGCAGCCAGCTGAAACAGGCCTCCAGGTCCTGTATGCTAGTTCTAGGACATCCGCTTCCTGGCACTTTGTCAGACCTTTAGCGGATTTGTGTTAAAAGGAAGAGGGTCAGCTCAGCCAAAAATTCACAAAAGCCTTTGCAGCATGTCCACAGAGCTGTATGTCACAGGGTACCCCACACCCATCCCGAGAGATCAGCGTAGAGGCAGAAGTAACATTGGTCTGGTCTGAAAGCAGCAGTCCTTGTTCCTGCTCATCAGGGATTTGAAATAGATTCTAATTAGATTCCATAGCAGATTTCATAGCACCCCTCCCTTTTTTCTCTCCGAGGAAAAGATATATAATTAACGGGTGCCTAAGGGAGTCCTGATGTGGCACTGTGGGTTAATGCTCCAGACTGCAAAGCCGTTTGAACTATAAGGTTGGCGGTTCAAGCTCACCAGCTGCTCCTTGGAAACCCTATACAGGGTCGCTATGGCACTTGACTCCAACAAGGGAGTCCTGGTGTGGTGCTGTGGGCTAATACCCTGGACTGTAAAGTCATTTGAATCACAGCGTTGGCAGCTTAAGCTTACCAGTCACTTCTTGGAAACCCTCTAGAGGGTTGCTATGAGTTGGAACTGACTCAGAGGCACTTAACAACAACAACAACAACAATAACGAATTCCCAGTGTTTAAAAACGTTGATGTAAGAATTCTCAATGACCGTAGCCTTGAATCCCTGCTGTCTACCTGTAGTAGGGTCCAGCTTCTCTTAAAAAATATCCTAGCTTATCTCAGCTACTCTCCCTTTTACAGAGATGGCGGAACAATTCCACCGTGTCACCGTGCTCCAGACACACTTCTGTGATTGGCAGTGGGCCTGGGAGTGGAGGCAGAGCTTGTACGCCCACCGCGCCCTGGTGGAGGGGCTGGCCAGGAGGATGGTGCTTCGGCGGGCCTTTACCCACTGGAAACACTGTATCCTTTTCAGTCCCCTCGCTTCATCCATGCAAGATAGCATGAGCTCAGCCATGTGTAAAACAAGAGCCAGGTGGTACATGGGAAGCCATTTCTGGGCCATTTAAGACAGCCCTCTTCTCTGTGAACTTCTTTTTAAAAACCTTCATTTCATTGGGAATATGCAGACAAAAGAGTCGATATAATAATATAATAATCAGCACATCTGTAGCCCCGACACAGGACCCTTCTAGCAGCCTGTCTGCCCATCCCTGAGTGTGCTGCCTCCTTCTCCTCTGAGGTAATCCCACTCTGCTGAATGTCTGTCATCCTTTCAATGTTTGTCTCTATCCACCAGGGGGTGGAAACAGCCAGAGCTGTTTGTTCTTGATGTCATCATCACTATGACAACACAACAAACAAGCCCATTGTCACCCAGTCAATTCCAGCTCCTAATGACCGCATAGGGCAGGGGAGAACTGATCCATAGGACTTCCCAGGCTAGACTCAAAGGAAGCACACTGCCACATCTTTCTTGTGCTGAGCAGCCAGTGGTTTTGAACCACTGACCTTTTAGCTAGCAGTTGAGCAAACACTGCTCCTTTCACTACAACAACAGCTCCCATTCGTTACAGTTTTACTGTGTGCAGACATTTTTTATAGTCTCTCTTTAATCCTCATAGCAACCCTCTGGAGTTGGCCATGTTATGGAAGCAGCAGCATATTCCAGGGTGCTGAGTGATTCTCAAATCCAAAGTCACAGCAAGTCATTAGCAGAGCCAGGATTTTTTAAACCTAGGCCTTTGACTCCATTTCATACATTCCTAGACACTGCCCCTGCCACAACACCTGCCCAACCACCAGGAGTTAAATTGCCCTGGATGTCTGTGCACACACTCATTTGTTCATTGAACTCTGGCTTTCTGTTAAACTCCCGTTTAGGTTCTGGGACGAGACCTGGTGTGGCAGTGTATGATAAGCACTGGACTGCAACATCGGTTTGTACCTCACGGTCAACGGTTCAAACTCACCAGTCTCTCCTCATAAACCTTATACAGCGTCACTGTGAGTCAGAACCAACTCGACAGCATTTAACAACAAGGTTCTGGGAAAACATACAGACTAATAGTAAGTTAGCCGTGTGTTTTCAGTAACCTCATATGCATGCGAAAGCTCGACGGTGAATAAGGAAGATCGTAGAACTGATGCATTTGAGTTAATGGTGCTGTAGGAGAATATTGAAAATACCATGGGCTGCCAAAAGAACAAACAGATCTGTGTTGGAAGAAGTACAGCCAGAGTGCTCCTTGGAGGCCAGGATGGCCAAACTTCATCTCATATTTTGAACATATTGTCA
>NW_006408646.1:8846006-8848564 GCF_000296735.1 Chrysochloris asiatica
GGTCAGAGAAAAAGAGGAAGACCCCCAGAGAGATGGATTGTCAAAGTGGCAGCATCAGTGGGCTCAAATGTGGCAACAATTGTGAGGTTAGCCCAAGACCAGGTGGTGTTTCATTCTCTTGTGCATAGGGTCACTATGAGTTGGTACTGACTCTATGGCACCTAACAAAAACAACAGTAAGTAGTACTTTGTTTAGTGAGGAAAACAGATATGCAATTGTGGACCTTTACAACATGATGTGGTAAGTGTGGACATTAAGGTTTGTATTTGAGGACTCTGTGGGGCAGTTCAGCCATGGCAGTTGATGTTTGAGCTGAATTTAAGTGTTAGGAAGATGACAAGTCCACCCAGCTGGACGTTTTAGGTAGCAGGGATGGCACTGGCACAAGCGCAGAGGTGAGAGAAATATCCAAGGGTGATGATGGGAAGTCTGGAGTAAGATGTGAGGCTGGGATGGTGGTGGAGCAGATGCAGGGCAAGTAGGTCCCGGGGACCAGCCTGTAGAGGCCTGTGTGTGGTGGTCAGGAATTAGGCCTTGATCCTCTGGAGGTTTTCGGAAGAACTGATGCTGTCAGATTTATGCTTTAGGAAGATGATTCCCGGTTACAGGAAGGAAACCAGTTACATGATAAACTTCTCTGACCAGCTTGTTGAGGGACAAGGGCTTGAACCGAACTAGATGAACTACAAGGTGTCAGGTGGGGAAACAACTGAAGAGATGAATACAGGAGAGATTTAGGAGAGCAGATGACTGATTAGATGGAATGGAAGAAGAAAAGATTTTTAGCTCAAACAACTAATGAGATTGTGATGCTTAAAATTACTGAGGAAGAGTAGGCTGTTTTTTATATGCTGCTTTTGAAATGGTTACTACTGGAATTTATGACCAACTTATTTTTCTGCTCATCAAATGGGAATTGGGAGAAGAAAGGCAAGGCCAACTGTTTGAGAACTCACCTTTGCCCTCAGCTCTCTGGGGTCATCAGGAAGGGTGATTACTATGTGCCACTGAGTTGATTCTAGCTCTCAGCGACCCTCTTTAGGTTAAAAAACTGGTGTTTTAACCGCCAACCTTGTTAGCAGTCCAGCGCTTATCCTTCAGTATCTCATCAGGAGGGGAGAGAGGTAGAAATAGGCCTACCTGGCATGCCGGTTTCTACGTACTGCATTGACTCTTCAGGTAAGAAACTAAGGCATCACATTTGAGTGCAGGTGGGAACCTTGTTGACATGAGGGGCCTTAACTTCCTGGCAGATGTGCTGATGTGTGCAGAAGCTGCTGCCCAATGTGAGATGGCAGAGGAGCACCACCGGCGCCACCTGCTGGTAAGAGCGGCACCCACTGGCTCTCCCTCCCTCATTGTGAGTGTCCCTGTTTCATTTTGAATCAAAGGTAGTAAAGGTGTGGGGTTAGAGGGCTTGGAGTTGTATAGGAACCACAAATAAGCTCTCGTTCAGGGATTTATTTTAAACAGTGTAGTCCCAAGTCTGTAAAGCAGAACAAAGTAAGCATGCTGTGCTTAAACCCTCACCACATGAGTTGGTCTCCCACAGAACACAATGTGAGAGCCCCCATCCTGTCCAATCCCTTCATTCTCTTTCAGAAAATAGGCTCCTAGTTGGGGGTTGGGAGTTTGCTGTGCTTTGGTCACATAAGGCCTGTGAGTGCATGTCTGACCTTACCCCCACAAGGGTTCTTTCTATTCTCTAGCAAAACTGCTTTAATAATTATACACACGTGCACGCCGACCTCCCTGGCATTCATCGGCATGGGGGTCTCTACAGACCAGAGAGCGCATCTGAGTCCACAGTATGTTGAAGGGCCTACTTTGCAGACTGAAGTGAGTGCAACTGAGCGCTACATCCCAAAGAGAGAAGCCCTGTGGTGTGATGGTAGCAGTAACCGGGCTGCTCTCCGCCTGATGTGGGCAACTGCCTGCCATTGCCTGACGTGATATTGTATTCTGCTATGATTTTGTAATTGGCATGCCCTTTCTTCATTTCATAGACCTTTTGCCTCCGAGCTCTGAAGAACAATGTGGCCCGGGCCCATTTGTGGCAGAGAAGAAGGGATTTCGCAGAGCAGCAGTACAAGGCCACGGTGAGGGCAGGCTTCTCTCGCAGGGCCTTTTCTGATGACCGTCCTGTCTTTCCAACCTTTGTGCTTGGAGATCTGCCCAGCTCTCTGCACTCCATAATCTCCGTGCCTCTTATCCTTGGTAATCCATGCCTGCTCATCAAGAAACCCATATTGTTTCAGCTTATTTAATCTCATTTTGAAATCTGTTTACTAGGAAAATAGGAAGTTGAATTAGAGATCAGAGACTTGAGTCCAGTATTGACCTGAAGGATGTTGTTGTTGTTAGGTTTCATCGAGTCGGCACCGACTTACAGCGACCCTATGCACAGCAGAATGAAGCAATGTCCGATCCTGGGCCAGCCTCACTACTGTTGCCACACTTGAGTCCATCGATGCTGCCTGCCACTTGGCCAATCCATTGGGGTTCTTCCTCTTTTTCTCTGACCCTCCATCTTACCAAGCATGATATCCTTCTCCAG
>NW_006408646.1:8849892-8851294 GCF_000296735.1 Chrysochloris asiatica
ATCATCAACCAACCAAAGGGTATATCCTAGAAACCCGTCCTCTACACTTAAACACACACACACACACACACACACACACACACACACACCAGTTTTTGGCCCACAGTCCCTTTCCCTCTCTGGGCCCAAAGTCCCCAGCTGCTTCATCACTCCACGTCGTCATCTCTGTCTCTATCTCAGGCATCTCTATTTCTCTGGGTAGGGTCCCGCTCTCGGCTCTTCTCCGTTGATGGTCCCAGAGACCTCCACTCCTGGCCTGGAGAATTAATCACTCCCTTCCTTGTTTCAAAACGTCTACCTTTGCATTTCCAACCCTCAAAATCCGTCCTCATAAGCATTATTTACTACAGTATCACGAGTTACCCTTCTGTATTTTCTTTCATCAGCTCCGCCCAGACAGATTGAGTAGTACCTACTGGAGATTCTGCCTTCTTCCATGCTCCCTAGCATTAGGTTCCCTCTTGAAAGTTTGTATGCCAGTCACTTCTTGCCTTTGTAGTCCTCCCCTCCCCAGTTGAGTATCCAATGTCCAACTTGCCCATCTCCGTCCACTCTCTGTGTGGAGGGGGTGGGAATGATTCTTGCTGTAAGGATTTGTTCCTTCTTTTGAGTTGCTGCTCCATAGGTATAGGTCAAGTTCATCAGATTGTATCAGCTCATTCTTTTTTTTTCCCTCTTCTTTCCTCTCCTGGTTGAGCTCCGATCATCCAGTCATACGGTCCAGGTCACGTGGGTATCATCCGCAAGAGTGGGCGCTCCTGTGCAAATGTCCTCTCTTCCCATCAGCCGGTAGCTCCACTCTCCTCTCGAGTCCTCCATGGCCACGCCACTGACTCTGGGCCCAAGAGTCCCCAGGTCTCCTCACACTGCTTGCCAACTGGGTCCACAGAAGTCCACTGAACATTGTAGGGCTTAGCTTGCCGCTTGATGCTTTTACCCCACGTCCCCCCATTGGTGATGTGTGTGGTCACCAATCAGAGCGTGCATTTCCGTTGAGTATTAGTCTTGGAATGGGATTTGTGTTGAGAGGACCTGGCCACTTGCCTTGATGTTTCCTAGGGAAGCAATTTGTTTGTTCTTGTAGTAACAGTCCATCTGCTTCCGTTTTTCCTACAGGTCTTTCTCTCAAGAGGTATCTTTTATTCTAGCCGTTCCAGGCTGGTTTGCTTGTCCTTTCAAGTGGAGCTTTCTCATCTCTCGAGATCTGGATGTACCTATAGTTTTATGTATTGCAAAGGCTCCACAAGAAGCCTCGTTCACTGGGTACGCTGTAGCCCCATTTTAGGTATTCCAATCAGTCATAGGCAAAAGACGGACTTACAAGCCTTCTAGTGTGGTATTTCTGACTATTCCTTTCTCTCCCTCTCCAGTGTGTACTCTGTATTATAATGCAAGGGAAACC
>NW_006408646.1:8852804-8889074 GCF_000296735.1 Chrysochloris asiatica
TATTTCATCCTCACTGGCTTTAGTGGTTGGTGCATAAATTTGAATAATAGTGGTATTAAACTGGTCTTCCCTGTAGGTGCATGGATATTATCCTATCACAGCATTGTACCTCATGACTGATCTGGATATGTTCTTTTTGACGATGAACGCAACAGTATTCCTTTACAATTTGTCATTCCCTTCATAGTAAACCATGTGGTTGTCAGATTCAAAATGGCCAATACCAGTCCATTTCAGCTAACTAATGCCTAAGATATCGATGTTGATGCGTTCCATTTCATTTTGACAACTTCCAATTTTCCCAGATTCATACTTCGTACATTCCATGTTCTGATTTTCAATGGATGTTTACAGCTGTTTCTCTTCATTTTGAATGAAGGATATAGTGGCATAGAGTCTGTTTCTTCTCTGATTTACCCGAGAACAAGAGCCCTTCCCTCCCTACTTGGAATTTTTTTGTTTCTGGGTGCCAAAAGATGGGATCAACTTTCTTGTTTTAGTTGTTTTTTAATTATGAAAAATTTCAGCCATATAGAAAAATGGAAATTATCATATACTTACCATTTAGATTCTTGAATTTGCATTTTCCCCCCAAATATTTTTAAGGTAAACTACAAATAAAATACCATGGCATTTTGCAACATTTCAGCCCCCAAATGATATTTTCTTACATAACGATTATTATTATCCCTAAGCACATTTGTAGCCATGCATCCAATACCTAGTCTGTCTTCAGATTTCCACTGTTGTCCCACAGAAGTCTTCATAGCTGTTTCAGTCAGTGATCGCAAGATACATTTGTTAGTGATGTCACATCTTGGATTTAACGTAATGGTGTTGGTATTGTCAGTGTTAAAGGGAAGGGTTGGGCCAGGTGGGCATGAAAGACTCAGCCATGAAGCCTGCAAAGCGTGCCCTCCGTGTTCTAGAATTAACCATTCAGTTACAATAAATACACGCAAGCAGTGTGTCCATGGGGGAAGTTGGAATGCATGTAGTGGGAAATAACACTTGCCTGGGCCCCTCCCTACCCAACATTCCTACGCCCAAGCATGCACACTCCTGGCTTCAGAAAGGACAGGCCAGTTAATTGGTACAATGGTCTGATCATTTCCTATTCATGTCATTTAGCTCTCCTTTTTTTTTTTTTTTAAACTTTTTATTGTGAATTGAGTGAAGGTTTATAGACAGGATCACCAGCATTACATTCAACAAATCACACACCTTGTCTCATCTTAATGATTACAATCCCTTCCCTGCAACACCAGTCAGTCCACTTCCTCCCTGTGGTTTCCCATTTACATCTTATATTTCACAAATGAATGCAGCAAAAATATTTGATGCAAGCATACAAAACAAAACATATGTATATATATTCATTTATATGTCCAAAGGGCACATTCTGCCAGCCATCCTCCTGCCCACAGGCACATGGCCTTTCTCAGTCCATGGGCCTAGAGCCCACAGCTGCTCTTTTTCTCCATACTGCCCACCTCTGCCACTGTCTGCACTGTCAGCACTTTTCTAGGTAGGATCTTATACTTCATTCATGCTCTTCCTTCTTGATGATCCTAGTATCATCTGTTCCTGAAATGCAAGATTAACCACCCCCTTCCCCCCGGGGCTTTTACTTAAACATCTTCTACATTTATAGTTGTGGCCATTGTAATTAATCCTGCTAACAATTACTCATAATTGAATCATAAAATCCTATCAGTTTTATCCCCCACCCCTTTCACCAGACCCATCTGGAAAAGAGGAAAACTGTTCAGTGGAGATTGTACCTTACCCCTTGTTTCTAACATTAAGCATACCCATTAAAATGTGTGAACCAACCACTTCATGCTTTTCTAGCCCCCTTCCCCCAATTTTGATAGACATTGCCTATGCCTGCCAACCCACTACACTGAGGAGGCAAGCATGTTCCTTGATCCTAGAGAATCTTCCATTATGGTTGGAATTTTGAGCAGCTGCATTCTTAAGCAAAAGTCCAGTTCATCAAAACATAGCAATTTACACAGTATCAAACATCTTTAATTTCTTCTGGCCAGGTTCTAGTCAAGTAGCCATCTAAGATAGGTCAAGTGAGTACTTGATGCAAGTTTAGGAGTTCACGCACACCTCCCTGCACTTCAGACCAGCCATCGCCCCCCAGGGGCTAGGTCAGTGCGTATGAGCTCAGGTAATTCACTTTCTTCTTTGCTGTTCCTATAAACCAAACGTTAGATCTGAGGGCTTAACTAGATGAAATGTTTTGACAAGGCTGCCTCCTAGATGATTTGTTTGATCAGATTTGAACTGGCTTTAGTTCCTAAAGGAGGCCCAGATTAGGAATCGTTCTACATCCAGATTTCCAGAAGTAGGAATGCCTGTCTTTTGCCTTTATCTTGCCCTACCACTCCGTCTAGCTCAGCCATAAATATTTTACAAGCCTGTTGTGTGTCAGCTGCATCAAATTGAGGGAATTCCTGCTTTGGGGAGTTTGCAGCCCAGTGGAGGAAGTGTAGCCAGAAAGTCCCCTGAAAATGAGGATGACTAGACTTCATCTTACGTACTTGGGCCATGTTATCAGGAGGAACCAGCTCCTGGAGAAGGAACTGCGCTTGGTAAAGTAGACGGTCAGTGGAAAAGAGGAAGACTCCTGATGAGATGGCTGACACAGTGGCTACAACAGCAGCTTACACGTAACAACTGTGAGGACTGGACAGTGGTCTGTTCTGCTGTCCATGGTCAGTATGAGTCATCATCGACTTGATGGCCCCTAACAACAACAAGACCAGTGGAGTAGATTTACTAATCAGTAGCTTCAAACCAAACTCACTGCCCCCAGGTTGATTCCAATTCAATGACGCTATAGGACTGTTCCACAGTGTTTCCAAGGCTTTTAGTCTTTGAAGGAACAGACAACCTCATCCTTCTGCTACAGAGCAGCTGGTGGATTCAAACAGTTCACCTTTGGGTTAGCAGCCCAGTGCTAAATGCACTGTGTCACCAGAGCTCTGTAATCAGTAGGTGAGGAGAGATCATGTTAATCTTTCACCTTAATAAATTCTCATTTGTTTCCTGTCTCACTCCAGCTGCTGCGCAGGTTCTGGGACTCCTGGCAGAGGCATGCTGAGCAGAGGGAAGAACGGGAGCACCTCTCTGTGCTGCAGGCAGCCTGGGATCACTACAGGTGGGACCTCTGACTCACTGTTCTCAGGAGCTATCACGTTCCCGTGGATGATTCAGAAAGGCCTTTCGGGGACTAGTCACAGCTATAAATCTTTGGTTAGATGGGAAGCAGGGTGAAGATACTTGCGCTGGTCCTTGCCCATCATTATTAAAAGGACCATTGCCCTGGCCTTTAAGCTTGAGTGCTGTTCAACCCATCTTGTGGTGGTACGGTCAGTGTTAAAGAGAAGGGCTGGGTGGGCATGAAAGGCTCAGCCACGCAGGCTGCAGAGTGTGTCCTTGTGTTCTAGAGTTAACCATTCAGTTAAAGTACATACAAGCAGTGCGTGCCCATGGGGAATTGGAATGCATGGGGAGGAAGGTATACAGGAAAAATAACACTTGCCTGGGTCCCACACCTGGATCTTTCTGGTAGCCCCTTTCTGCTACCAGAAACACCCTTCCTTGTCTTGCCTTCCCTTCCCAACACACGGAATCGTACTGTACATAGTATTCTGCGGCTTTCTTTTATTGCATGTCTTACTCATCTCCCCTTTGGTGGTTGCAGTCATTCTGAGTTTCCTGTGTTCCCTTCTCAGACTCGGCAGGAGCCTAGTCTTCATTCTCACCTGTCCTCATAGGATGATGATGTTCCTCTCATTTAGATGATTTCTAGTCTACTCAGACCCACCGATTTGAAATCGTTAAGCCATATGTTTGTAATATGAGTAGACGTGTGAATGTGAACTATACCCTATTATTTTAAAGACAGATTTTTAAAAACTAATAAACAGCAGGTATTTCTTTCCCTCTAACAGTATAATCAGCTAATTAGCAGAGTTAGAGATCCAGTTTTGGAACATTTTTTAATGAGTCAGTGTGAAACCCAATATTTAAATGATTCAATTCTGAGTTATCTCCATTTTGAATCTTGATTTACAAAATAGTGACTCTTGCTCTCGGTATCACTATACAAAAATGAGCATAATGTTGCAGACCTAGATTATCTAAACCAGCCCGGCATATTCTCTAAATTCCGGAGGCTGTCTCATTAGGATAACACGAGTGTTGCCTTTGTTCTCAACAAGCCACAGCCTGAGATCGGGCTCTCAGAGGCTGCATGTTAGGCATCAGGGACTAGCCTCCTCCCAGAATGAAACAGGGAAGGCCATGGGTGGTCTTCACTCTCAAAGTAACTCTGCTGTGTTCACCTGCCTTAAAAACAACAAAATTAAGGAACCCAAAACCTGAAGTTGTAGACATGCCTTGTTGATGTTCTGTGTCTTTTCAGAATAACAGTGCTACACAGGTGCCTCAAATTGTGGATGCGGCACACTCAGAAGAGGCGCTACAAGAAGGTACTACAGAATCCTTTGTTAACGGAAAGTCTGCCTAACTACCAGCTCCTTCACCTTTTAGGAAAATCAGGTGCTCGCTGATTTTCTTTGGATTTTACTCCAATTCAGGTATTATTAGACCAGCCAGCATGTCACCCAGTGGGACTGTGAGCCACAGAGCCATGGAGAAATATCCATGGCAGAAATGTACTGTATCCCAGTGCTAACCAGTTGGAGACGTGGCAGTGCCCATGGGGTTAGAATGGGGAATTCGTGAAGGAAGATTGGGAGAGACTTGTTCAATTCCAAGTCAGAAATACTTACTAGGCAGCTGCTCTGCATCTGACACCGTGCTGAGCTCTGAGGGTCCAAGTACACCAAAGTCCTGCTTTCATAGGCCTTATTCTGCACCAGACTGACACATGACTGGGGAAGCTGTCTAGAGTGCTGAGCTGAGGAGGTTTGATTTGGAGGCCCCGTGTGGGTGCCGTGAGGATGTGGGCTCCCGCTCTGTGGGCATCACTACAGGGAGCAATACTGCATGTTCACTTTTTGTCTGTCTTTGGCAAGGAAACAGAGGGAGACTCAAATCAAACTCCAAACGAGGTCATTTCCATGCTGCCCCTCCTTCCCCCCACACACACACACACACCTCCATCTGCTGCTAGAGTCTAACACAGGGAGCTAAAGATTTTGGTGCCCTCCCCCCAGTTTCTGGATAGAATCCAAGTTCTTTAGAGAGGACTGCAAATCCCTTCTTCCTGTAACTGCAATTCTCTCTGCCCTTTCAGCTCAGCTACTCTATCCCCCTGCCCACCCCCACCCCCCCATGTGTGTACCTTTTGTTCCATAGTCCTCTGCTCAACAGTCTTCTGCCAGGAGAGTGAGTTCTTTGAGAATTCAACCTGTATCTCTCATCACTTTAGCTCAGCAGAGTGCTTGGCATTGGTCGTAGATGTGGACTGGTACGTGAATGATAAATGAGTGAACAGGTGTCATTGTCTCAAGGATCATCCTAGTCCTTAGCATTTGGATGAACTAACTCTGGGCAAAAAGGAGCTCTGGTAGCGTAGTGGTTATGAATCAGGCTGCTAACTGTAAGGTCAGCAGTTTGAAACTACCATCTGTTCCATGGGAGAAAGATGAGGTTTTCTGCTCCCATAAAGATTTACAGCCTCGGAAACCCTGTGCAGTTTCACTGAGTCAGAACTGACTTCATGGTACTTAACAACAACCCCGGGCAAAAGGAGTCCTGGTAGGGTAATGGGTTACTCTCGTTGGGCTGCTAATGTTAAGGTCAGCAGTTTGAATCCACTAGTTGCCCCACAGGAGAAAGATGAGGCTTTCTGTTCCCATAAAGATTCACAGCCTTGGGAACACTCTATGGGGTTGCTATGCGTTGTGACTGACTGGGTGGCATACAACAACAACATCCCAGAGTAGAGTAACCCTGGTGTGGTGGTCCAGTAGTGAAGCCCTTGGCTGCAGTTGGAATCCACCAGCCGCTCCAGGGGAGAAAAATGTGGAAGTCTGCCTCTGTTCAGATGACAGCCTGGGAACCCCTGTGGGGATGGGGGGCTAGTGCTGCTCCATCCTCCAGGGACCCTAGGAGTCAGACTCCACTCAGCAACAATGGCCTGGGTTTGGCTCATTCCAGTTATCAAGGCAGCAGCCTCTCTGGCCTTTTTTGACATAGAGGTCACATCGTGTTACTTTGTTGGTCGAAGCAGCCACTTGCCCAGCCAGATTCAGGGGCAGGCAACAGAGCACTTCTCAGTGAGGGGAATCAAGGCAATTACAGGCGTATTTTAAAAACCACCACATGTACATCTATGCTTCTTCCCCCACCACTTTCATAGAAGTGTATGTATTCTTAGTTGTTTTTCTGCTGAGATAGTGAAATAGTAGTCTCTTATATAATTGCATTAAAAAATTTGAAGTCTGTATGACAAGCAAAACACTACCAAGTCAAAAGACATATATTTCAGGCTGAGGAAGTATTTGTAACACACATGACAGAGGACTCATACATTTCTCAGTGTTCTAAGTTCTATCACTGATTTTATTCTGGCAATATTTAATGGGAATGAACACCTAAGTTATAGGGGGGAAAATTCAGATCTGAGTGTGTAAGAGAGAGAAATAATATAATGATGCTAACCCCATTCATCACTTGAAAAAGCAAATGCTTTTACATATATTAAATTCCACTACCAGATTGTCAGAAGTTAAAATGAGCAATTTTCATCTTCATTTGGGTTTCATTGTTTCGAAGGCCACTCTCCCTCAGGAGCGTGACCCTGGAACGTCCTGTTTTGAAATTTAGAGTAAAAGTAAAGGTCATCTGTTGCTTTTCTGCAGCTGCTTCAGGCCAGAGCCCACAGCCACTTGCAACAGAGAGCCCTGCCTGCCGCATTCCAGGCCTGGAGGAGACACTGCCTTCAGTCCCGGCACGAACGGGCCCTGAGCACCAGAGCAGTGCGTTTTCACAGGTATGCTGTTTGGCGCCAGTCTACGCTTGCTGACCACACAGTCCACAGGCTTTCTTCCTGCCCTGGCTCGTCCTGGTTTTTTCAGTTTCGTGGGCTTATTGATTTTCCTGTACCAGAAAGAGGCAGCCAGGACATCCCCTGGGAAAACTTCTCTCCATCTTTGTTGTGTTTTTAAAACCGAACTTGGGTCTTCATGCTTTTCCCTCATCATTAGCCGCTTGTTAAGTGCCCTCGATTTGGTTCCAACTCATAGAGACCCAGTATAGGGTTTCCAAGGCCTCATCTTTCTCCTGCAAAGCAACTGGTGGGATCAAACTGCCAAACTTGTGGTTTGTAGTCCAGTGCTTACCCTATGAGCCCACCACGCTTCCCACTAACCCCTAGGAGGAGCCATGAAAGCCGCCCTGTAGCTTTCTGCATCTGAGTATCTGGACCCTGCAGTATCTAGCAGGCAAGGGGTTTCCTATAAATGCTTGCTTCCTGTTGTGCTCCACCTGGGGCTTCTTGAAGTTGCAGTCATTGATAAACTCCAAAGGGCCAGGAGCAGGTCTACATCTCTTTTCACACCCTCCGACAAACCTGTACTGAGCAGGTCCTTAACTGCATGCTGGTGGAGGTGGTGGAGAAATTATGGGTGGCGTTTTGTGTATCTACCCCTGAGGTGGGCCTGGTGCGATGGGCTAAAGGCCAGAAAGCCTTCTGACATCATGATCCTATAGCAGTGCTGAGAGAGATTAGCTTGTCTGACAAATGAGAAAGCAAGGTCCAAATGATAAGTGACTTAACGTGTCAACACACTCAGCCAGGGCAGCACCAGGCTTTATGTGCAGGTCTCTAATTCCAAATCCAGGTGCTTCCTACGAGATCCAAGGGGAAGGAGAGATCTTTCATGGCTTTTAGGAACTTTACATTCTTGTGCAGAGAAAAGACTGACACACAAGAATCAATTGAACATTTAAGGAGACTAGACCCAAGTTCTTCTAGGGCCCAGAACTTGTGCTGGGGGCAGGGGAGCGCTGGCGTATTGGGAGGCTTCCTGTGAGCTGTGGGTGAAGATGGATGGCAGGGTTGGGTAAGAGGGGAGAGGACTGATCTTACTCATTAGTGACTGCCAGGTGCTTGAGCAGGACCTAAAACTGGTAATATGACAGTGTTGAGATGCCCCTGAGTACTGTGCATCCACAGAGGACAGTGACGAGAGGGAAGGATGGGCATAGGAGACAGTGCAGTGATGTTGATTTGAGAGGACTCTGAATGTAGGATGAGGTGCTCAGCCAGAACTCTGGGTTTCCTTAGTGCAAAGTCCAAGGAATGTATTGCAGGTAAGATATTTGTAACACACATGACCAAGGATTAATACATTCATTTTTTAACTTTGAAGATTTTCTTTATTTTATTGAGGATACGTACAGTGAAACACACAGCAGTTCATCAGTTTCTCCGTGTTCAGTTTAGTGACACCGATTCCGTTCTTGCAGCTGTGCAACCATTCTCACCTTCCTTGTATTTTTAACTTTTTATTGTGAGTGGAGTGAAGGGTTACAGAACAGCTCATCAGTCCCACGTTCCACAGATTATGCACTCTGTATCATTACAACGATTGCAGTCCACTTCATGTGTTATCAGTTAACAGACTAATGCATTTCTTAATGTTCAAAAAGATCAAATCACTGATTTAATTCTCACATTATTCCTCTTTGAGGGGGTGGCCATAGGGAGTAGAGGTTGATGGGATAGCACTCGTCTCTGCCCCTGTCTGCAACACTATCTCCTTTTACCTAGTTTCTGTATTAAGGTCTGCTGAAAGAGCCACTCAAAAAATGGCCTCAGTACTTAAAGAGATACAAACACACACACAAACACACGTCCCTTTGTTTCCTTCATGTATAGGAAGCCAGACTTAGTTTACTCTTTTGTATTTTGTTAGGCTGTGGGAACCAAACATTGAGCAATAAATACCTTCAAAGCAGCAAGAGGCGTCTCTCAGGATTTCCTCAGGGGAGCAACCCTGGCTGCGGAGCGTGTGGAGTGGTCAGTCTGGAGACAGCCTGTTCAATTCGCAGGGAGGGTGATGGCGGCCTGATAGAGACTTGATCTGTTGTGGTTAGGCTGAATTGTTTTTATTTATAAATTGTGGTAAATATGTGTGAGGAGTCCCTAAGTAGCACAAATGGCTACATACATGACTTCTGGCATTGCAGTCTACCCAGTGGTGCCTCGGAAGACGGGCCTAGTGGTTTTAGGTTCAGTCAGCCTGGTTCATTAGCAGAAGAGTGATTGCAAGCTGGCTGAAACCTGGGCAAACCTGAGTTCAGACTTGTTTGCTATTGACCTCTGTAACCCCAGGCAAGGCAGTTGGTCTCTTTGATCCTTAGTTTCCCCAAGTATAAGATGTAGCTGATGTGGTAATAGCCCATCTCTTATAGGATTGTCACTTAGCTATAAAAACAAAATGAAATAATCCATTTGTGCCCAGCACAAAATATTAACTATCGCCATTCCTCACAAAATAGATTGAGTTGTGACTCTCTTAATAAATCAACATTTATAGGTTTAGCAAATTTTGATATGGGTTTTGCTTAGTTGTTTTTAAATCTTTGTAGATGAGAGTCCCTGATTCATGTTTCAGATAAATATGAGGGGATTTTAAAAAGTTTGTGGAATAATGGAATGAAAAGATAAAGGAATTGTTCCACAAACTTTAAAAAACTCTCATATGTATCGCCTCCTAGCTTTCCAAAACTCCTATGGTAATTTTGTTTTGTTTTAAATACAGACAGAATTTATGATGGAATTTTGTGAATCGTGATTTAAAATGAAAGTTTATTGACTTGCTATTGAAATAATCAGAAGTGGGCTGGCTCCCCACCAAGCGCTCTGTAGGAGAAAGATGAGGCTTTCTGTAACCTACAGAGATACGCAGTCTCAGAAATCCTATACAGGTTTGTTGTGAGTCGGGACCGACTTGATGGCACAACAAAAACAACAGCACTATAGGATAAGCACTGGCCTGCTAACTGCAAAGTCAGCAGTTCGACCCCACCAGCTGCTCCTTGGAAACCCTATACAGGTTTGCTATCAATCGAACTGAATCAACAGCACTTTACAACAACAGCAACCATATGTTTGTTTTGTAGCTCATCGCTTTATTAGCCAAATTAGACTATTTAGTAACCTACTATAAGGAGTCCTTAAGTCCTACTATGGTGGTGGTGGTGATGTATGCCACGGAGTGCCATGGAGTCGGTTCCAACTCAGAGTGACCCTGCATAGGGTTTCCGACTTAAGAATGAATACTGGACTGCTGACCACAAGGTTGGCAGTTCAACTCCAACATCCACTCTTTGGAAACCCCATACAGGGTTGTTATGAGTCGGAACCAACTCAATGGCACTTAGCAACAACAATTGAAATTGAGAATGAGTCAAAACTGGTTCGTCATTTTTTTCTCTCTAAAAATTGAGATACAGTGAATGGCACAGATGTTAAATAAATAATTTGGTAAATTTCTACCTATTATATATTTGGATAACAATACCCCAGTCAAGATAGGGAACCTTTGCATCACCCCAGAGAGGTCCCTGAAAACGTCTCCTCTGGATCTCAGCAACTGAACTGCAAGGTATATGTATGTGGGTCATATTCATGCTGACCCTGGCATCTCACATGGAGCAGGCCCTCCAGGCTGGTAGATGACGATGAAGTCATGAAGGACCGGGCTCTGTGCAGATACTTGGCTAATACAGAAACAACTTGGAAAGCATTAAGCTGTTTAGTTACTATTTTCTCTTCCCTGTTCCTCCTTGTTTCCTCCCTTTCCTCTTCATCAAGCTTATTTGCCTCTTAAATAACGCTGCTGTGTCTATCACAATTCGTAGTGTCCCTGTATAGGGTTTCTGAGAGTGGCTGGTAAGTTTGAACTGAGGACCTTGTGGTTAGCAGTCCAGTACATATATATCCTACAGCACCACACCAGGACTTGTCTTAAATAGTAGTGTGGGTTACGAGGAAAAATCCAAAACCTCACATTCTGGTTTTGTCTTGTTGTAAGCACATGCTTGAGAATCATTTGTGATTTTAGGGTGACAGTAGGGAGGCAAGTGTTGGCTGTTTGGCTGCAGCAGATGTGTCAGCGTCGAGAAAGCCGCTTGGCAGAGAGAGTGGTGAGTGGCTTTCTCTGAGGACGTGCCCAGAGAAGGGGACATTGAAGGAACAGGGTTGGGGCATGTGTTTGTCCATGTCTTTGACAGTCAGCTTTGGGCCAGGGCTCCCTGAGTATGCATATCTTTAACCTTGTCCCCCCCACCCCCCCTGGTCCGTAGGCCATCCTCCACGCTGAGCAGCAGCTTCTGCATAGGGCCTGGTCCACATGGAGCCAGCAGGCAGCAGCATGGCACCAGGAGCATCAGAGGCAAGCAGTGGCCTGTGCCCACCACCGCCACTGGCGGCTCAGAAGAACCTTCTGTGTCTGGAGAGAGCGTGCCCGAGGGCTGAGAACAGAGTGAGTGGACAGGCCAGCCTCAGCAGCCTTCCCACTCCCAGGCAACCTTTGATCCTTGTAGCAGTGTCTTCAGCCTCAGGTGCCTGCCCAGAGGGTGTTAGCCTATACTTCCCGGTGGTAAGTTAGAAATCCAACCTTAAAACTCCTGAAGCAAAACTAGAGCTTATGCAACCTTGGAGCTCCCAATTCAGGAATTGATGGGAGGACAAAGGTTCCTGTTCCCCAGCCAGCTAGTGGAAATTAGCACCAGGAGCACAGATTGATTGGCCCAGTGTGGGATAGCCGGCCACCCCAGGACCGTCACTACATCACGTGGTTGGTGTCAGGGGCAGAGGAGGCAACCCATGTGGCCATTGCAGGGATGGTCCTGCTTTGGCACTTTCTTTCTCAACCACGACCACTCTGTATTCTAAGGATCTCGCCACCTGTCAACCTTTGTCTACGTTTTGTCCTTTAAACCTCCTTCTCAGTCAGGGGTCTCCAACATGGCTCCGTAGGAACAAACTCCCATGGTACTTGCAGCCTCTTTAAGGAGTGTATGTGTGGGAATTCTGTGTGAACTTTCCCAGAACTTTGCCAGCTCTCACGGGGGGCTCCCAGAAGCTCACACACCACCCAACAGGCAGCAGACTAGAATAAACTCTTCCCACAGGAAGCTGGGAAAGGTGCAGGCTACAGAGTTCTACTCGGTACAGCTCCTGCGGTGGGCCTGGAGCGGGTGGAGAGAGGTAAGGCCTTGGTGTGGGCTGTGTGTCAGTGTGACGCACAACTGGCATATGGGCCACACAGCAGTCTCTAGGATACCACCTGCTCAGACAAGAAGCCAAGGAAGCGTTATCCCACTTCCATGGGGTGATTGGCTCAAAATCCCCTTTTCCTTAGAAGTAACAGATGATTCTTATCTGAGATTACTAAATCTAAAATTCTATATTAACTATTGACAGACATTTGTTCCAACTCATAGCAATCCTGTAGAACAGAGCAGAATGACCCCATAGTGTTCCAAGGCTATAAATCTTTACAGAAATAGACTGCCACATCTTTCTCCTATTGAGTGGCTGGTGGGTTTGAACCATCAACCTTTTGATTAGCAGCTTAACCACTGCACCACCATGGCTAGGATTATTTGAGGATGGTAAAGGTGTGGAAGGTGGTGTCTGCCCTCCTGGGACTTCACAGGAGGAAGGAGAATCAAACTTATCAACATGCTATCCTGTGAGGCAAAAGTTATACATCCAACCTCTAGCCTTCTTACCAGTTCTGACACTAGCTGTCCTTCCCGTGGCACTCTTGTCCTTTGTTTGATTCAACAATTCGTTGCAGTGGTTGCACAAAACTCACAAACAATGCTCATAATTATGAGGTATATTAGGGAAGTTAACAGTTTATAATTCAGCGTCAGAAATGTTCAGGATTCAGTTCTAGTTAGAACCACCTCTTCTTAGCTCTGCCTGCTAGTATGCCTCTCCCATCCTCTGCCTCTCTCAGCCATATAACTTTTGTCCTGCGGGGTGAATGTTTCAAAGCATCCTTAGCACTGCCAATAAATGTCCCAAACCACCCCATTTCACCACAGGCCTCTACCTAAAAGTGCTCAGCTCTAGCTTCGTGATTTGTAAAGTATAGCTCCTCATTCTGCAAGCCAGACTCTTGTCCGAAGCTACTTAGCTGTACTTGCTCTGTTGGCTGGGAAGCCCGTTCTTTGGCTCTGGCTCTGGCTCTCAGTTCTGTCACTTCTGCTACCACCGTTTTTCTGTGGTCACAGAACCTTGTCTTCTGGAATGAGGATGTTCAGCCCAGGGATCTCGGGGTCCAAAGGACACTTGACTCACATATTCTCACAAAAACCCACAGTTTGCTTAGCTGTAAATAGCCAGACCTGAGCTCATGCAGCTGTGACGAGGAGGCTAGGCTGGCCCCTAGCCCCTGCTCTCTCCTCTCTCTGCAGTGCCTGGCCCTGCTCAATGCCGAACGGCAGAAGTTGAGGCAAGCTGAACTGCATCACCAGTGCTCCTTGCTGCACAAGGTGCTGCGGAGATGGGGGGTAGGAGCTGCTTCTTTCCTCCTGGTAGCTTGCTAGCTGGGGAGGGCTCCTAGGGGCTTTGTTTGCTGCCCTGTTCTCCTGCCTCTCCAAAAACCACAGTGGCTTGACAAGCCTCAAAAAGCAAGTGCTCCCTACAGACAGGGCCTCCAGCCATGGAGCCAAGTTCTTTTCACATGGGTTGGCAAAGCGAAAACAATTGCTATGGTACCAGCTTTAAGGTGGCCTGTGTCCAGGAATGCCATGGCTTAACTTACTGGGGTGACAGTCTAGTGGAATAATCTTCTTCCTAACACCTGGGAGGGTCTCCTGCCTACCCTTTGCCCTCTTGTAAATGTGCTTCTTAGACATCTCTGGGAATAAGTTGAAGTGTGGGACCGGGGCAGCCTCCAGTCCTCCTTGTCTCTTACAGACTCACCAGGACAGCGTGCGGCATATCCTTCAAGAGGTGGCAGCCAGGGAGAGTCAGCACAACAGACGCCTGCTGCAGTGAGTCTCAGCGTCCCGTGGGGTCCAGGCTCAGGGATGACACACAGTTTTGAGGGGGGGGTGAGCCTCATTGCAGGAGACTCCAGAGCAAGGCCATTTGGGTCATACTGCCCAAGGCCAGATGGAGGTGGGCCTGCATGCCTTCTACCACTTGCATCATGATTTTGGCTGTTCCACACTTTTTCGGTTCATTAAGTCTTGAAGATTTGCTGTATGCAAAGAGAGACCACAGAAAGCACTTCTCATCTGAAATCACTGCCAGAGCTCACATTTGTTGCTCCTCTGAGCACTTCCTTCCTTGTTTGTACCTGCTCCCCAGCCACCATTTCATACCCTCTCAGCCGGCCTACCACTAACTCTCCAGAATCCTCTTGGTCCTCTAGGTCATCATTTGGGTCTCTCTGGCCCCTTGAGATCACTTCTCTGCCTCAGCTTCTGTCTCTTTGATGAGCCCCCACGCCTGTCTTCAAGCTCAACTGTACTAACTCCTTCCCAATAGACCACCCTCAGAACCCTCTTACACATACTCATCCTTCCTTTGTATTGATTCAGCCTACGCTAGTCCAGTCTGCCTGTGGGAGATAGGCCTTGTGGGCTTTCAACACTTCTGTCCTTTCTTTGGGGTCCTATCAAGTGCCCATCAGCCTTTCCCTGAATGAAGGAGCTTACCCAGTGAGCACACACAAATTAGGTGGCTTTCTCCAGCTTCTTATGGCTCTATGCTTCCCATGGCATTCTACCAGGCCCATGGTGTTTGGTCTTGCTTCTGCTGTCTCCTGTTTGACATGTAGCCAGTGCTCCATCATTGTCTACTGAATGTACACGTGGACATAGGCTGGGGTATCAGTGAATCGTGTTCTTCAGCATGACTCAAGAGCCAGATGAAGAATGATTCCTAGATATCTCCTGTTAACTCCCATACTGGCATCATCCGTACTTCTACCCTGGTCTGTTTACCTGCAGGAGCGTGTTACATCGCTGGCGAGAGAACACATTGGCCCATGTAGATGAAGCAAGAAAGGCCTCTGAAGCATGTGACCACTACAGAAGGATCATACGTTCAAAGGTGAGGTTATAAGAAGGCAAGCTTGTGTTCTGACATGGGCGGAGGTGTGTGACATCAGAGACTTGAACTAAACAAGGATGACTGTCCTCCAGCACACACATCCACATGCGCACTTATCTTTACTGAATTACAAACCACTCTCTGTTGGAGTCTGGGTATGGCAGTATGTGTAGCACTGTGGCACTGGACTGCTAATTGCAAGTTCAGTCAGCTGCTCCTTGGAAACCCTATAAAGGGTTACTGATGAGTCGGAGCTGACTCAACAGCACTTAACAACAGTATTTGTTAACAAGAGAACTATTACACCATGAGAGACAGCAGTTTCTACACATGCTAAATTGGAATCATCCTGGGTGTCAGGTGTGTGCTTGGACTAACTGAGCACCAGTTTCCTCATCTCCTGTGAGGATCACTCTCGCAAGCCTCATGTCTGTGGACACTGTTTGGAGAGCAGAGCATCCCATCCCCTGGTTGCAAGGTCATGTGTCATCTCTGATGGGAAGTAACCCCACACTGCCACTTTGTGGGGAAACTACTTGGTAGGGCCTTGTCCCCTGAGCAGGTGGCTTTTGGGATCTGTGTTCAAGAAAGGGAATTCAGAGGTCAGTGTCCAGAATGGTAGCAGGAACTCTTCGGACCTGCTGCCCAGTGAAACAGATGAAAAGTATTTTTCAGAAACATGTATTTAAAGTTTCTGGGAACAGTCTTGAGGACAAATAATAGATGAAAAATATACCTGTTAATGTCACGACAATCTATGAAAATATGATACTAAATGGGGGAAGCTTGTGATATTTAAACCCAGGCCACTTCTTCCCAGTTCAGTGGGGGACCTTGTGTTCTTGACTCCATTCTACATCCAGGAACTCAGGCTCCCTCCCCCCAGCTCACAGTCAGAGGGTTTTCCTTCTGGCAGGAATAAGACGTTAGTATTTCTCATCCTGCCCCTACCTACCTAAAAACCACACATTCTGAATAGAACTATATATAACAAGCAAAATGATTGGCTTAGAAAACTGACCCAGATAGCTTCACCCCTGAATTCTACCAAACATACTATGAGGGCAATAATATCTGTGCCCATTCCAAAGAGAGGTGACCCAACGGAATGTGGAAATCATTGGACAATCTCTTTGATATCTCAAGCGAGTAAAGTTTTGCTCAATGTAATACAGAAATGGCTACAATCATACACTGACAGAGAACTTCCAGAGGTTCGAGCTGGATTCAGAAGAGGCCGTGGAACGAGGGATATCACTGCTGACTCCATGGCACATAACCACCGCCACCACCACCATACGGCATCCAAATTGGCAAAGAGGAAAATGAAACTCTATTTGCAGACGATATGATCCTATATATAAAAAACCCCAAAGACTCAGTAAAAAAAAACTACTAGACATCATTGGAAGATTCAGCAAAGTGGCAGGGTATAAGATCAACATACAAAAATCAGTTGGATTCCTCTACAGTAACAATGACAACGCTGAAAAGGACATTAGGAAAGCAATACGATTTACAATAGCCACCCAAAGGATGAAACATCTGGGAATAAATGTAACCGGATAAACAAAGGGCCTATGCAAAACACTACTACAAGAAACCAAAAGAGACTTACAAAAGTGGAAGAACATATGTTCCTGGATAGGAAAACTTAACATCGTGAAAATGTCAATACTACCCAAAGCAATTTACACACATAATACAATCCCAATCGAGATTCCAGCGACATTCTTCAAAGATGGAAAAGACAATTACAAACTTTATATGGAAATGAAAGAGACCCAGGATAAGCAAAGCACGACTTACGAAGAAGAAGGTTGGAAGCCTCTCACTCCCCAAATTCAAAATCGTCTACATGGCTGTGGTGGTCAAAACAGCCTGGTACTGGTACAATGAAAGATACAATGATACATTTTGAAAATTACAGCAACAAAAGTAGACAAAATAGATTGGGACACACTAAAAATTAAAAACTCATATGGCATCAAAAGACTTTACCAAAAGAATAAAAAGGGAACCCACAAAATGGGAAAAAAATATTTTGCAATGACTTATCAGACAAGGGACTCATTTCTAAAATATATAGGAAACTACAACACCTCTATAAGAAAAAGACAAAAAACCCAATTTTAAAAATGAGCATAGGATATGTACTGACATTTCACCAAGGAAGAGATCCAGGCAGCCAACAAACATGAAGAAATGTTCACGATCACTAGCCATTAGAGAGATGCAAATCTAAACAATGAGATAACATCTCACACCAACAATAACAGCAAAGATAAAAAACGTTGAGGACAATAAATGCTGGTGAGGATGCGAAGAGACTGGGACCCTCCTACATTGCTGGTGGGACTGCAAAATGGTCCAACCACTCTGGAAAGCAATATGGCGCTTCCTCAGAAGTTTGAAAATAGAAATACCTTATGATCCAGCAATTCCTCTACTTGGTATTTACCCACAAGAAATACGAACCATAACACAAGTAGATAAATGCATATCAATGTTCACAGCAGCACTACTTAACAATAGCAGAAAGATGGAGACAGCCTAAGTGCCCATCAATTGAAGAATGCATGTACAATATAAACTGTGGTACATACACACAATGGAATACTACGCTACCTTGAACAACAAGGAAGCTGCAAGCCACCGCATAACATGGATGAACCTTGAGGACATTACGCTGAGTGAAATTAGTCACAAAAGGAGAAATTCTGCATTGGGACCATTATTGTAAAAGACTAAGAGAAAGAACCCACCCTAAAAGGGGGGAAAAAAATTATATATATATTTGCTGATCACCAGGATGTATGAGGAGAGGGAGGGAAGGGAAGATAGGCACAGGGTAGGGAATAGACACAGGATAGCTTGGGGGGATGGGGGGTGGGCAGTGGACAATACACAAGAAGGGTAGGGGAATGGAAGAACAAGACTGATGGGCAAACAGTTGTTTTGGGCTGAGCTGTGAGCCACAAATGCATCACTGTCTTCACTTCTTCATCAGAAGTGAATCTTTGTCCTCAAAAGGCTGCTTTCAAGGGACAAAACAGGTGAAAGTCCAGTAGAGCAAGATGCTTTAACACCTTAAAAACAAATTTTTGCAGAGTGTCAGCAATGTGGATAGAGGTGGGCAGGATATGCATTGTCATGCAAGACCATAAAGCCCAGGATAGTGGTTTAATCCAAAATTGAGGCTTCCACTCTTCAGGGTGCATCTCACTGTAACAAGCACTGAACGTTTTTCCTGATAGTGTTCCAGTACTGGCCCTCTTTGAGAATTCCAGAAAACTGTAAGCATCAGTTTTCCAGATAATGGTTGACTTTTGAACTTTCTTGGTTGGCAATTGAGGATGTTTCTATTCCATACTCTGCCATTTACGCTCAGGCTTATAGTGATGAATCTATGTCTTGTCACCAGTAACTATTTTTTAAAAAAACTTTTTCCTTCTTTCAAGTATCAGTCTAAATTTTGTTTGCAGATACCCAAATGTTTTTGTTCATGTTTTTTTTTTAATGTTTTATTGTGAATTATGTGATAGTTTATATGGAAGAACATTAGTTTTACACATTCATCCTATCGTAAATCGTTTCATTGCCATAGTTACAATCCCCTCCATGCATCATCACCCAACCAAAGGGTATACCCTGCAATCCTTCCCCGTGCCCCCCAGGTCTTCAGCACAGTCGCTCTCCCTCTCTGGATCTAAAGTCCCCAGCTGCTCCATCACTCCACATCATCGTCTCTGCCTCCATGTCAGGCATCACTGCTTCTCTGGGTAGGGTCCCGCTTTCGGCTCTTCTCCCTTGATGATCCTAGGGACCTCTGCTCCTAGAGTGGAAAGTTAATCACTCCCCTCCTTGCTATAAAACGTCTACCATTACATTTCCTAACCTCAGAATCAGTCCTGATAACAGTTATTCACTAAAGTATCACAAGAGACCCGTCTGCATTTCATTTCATCAGCCCCGCCTAGACAGATTAGATACTACTCACTGGAGATTTTACCTTCCTCCAGGCCCCTTGGCTCTAGGTTCCTTCTTGAAAGCTTGTAAGCCAGTCACTTCTTGCCTTTGTAGCCCCCCACCCCTATTTTGGGTAGCCAATGTCCAAGTTGCCTATCCCTGTCTACTCTGTGTGTGGAGGGGATGGGAATGATTCTTGCTGTGAAGATATGTTCCCTCTTTTGAGCTACTGCTTCCATAGGTGTAGGTCAAGTTCATCAAATTGTATCAGATTACTATTTTTCTCCTCTTCTTTCTTCCCAGTGACTCTTGTTAGAACTAAATATTCATGATCTTGAATTTGGCAAAGGATTTTTAGATATGATTCTAAAAGCACAAGCAACAAGAGAAAAAAACATATGAATTTGACTTTATCAAAATTAAAAACATTTGTGCTTCAAAGGACACCATCAAGAAAGTATAGATGGAAGAAAATATTTGTAAGCCATGTATCTGATAAAGTATTTGTGTCTGTAATATGTAAAGAACTCTTGCCAATCATCAAAAAAAAAACAAATGACTCATTTTAAAAATGAGCCAAGGACCTGAACACATATTTCTCTCAGGAATATTTACTAATGGGACACTAACATGTGGAGAGACGTTCAACATCCTTAGTCATTGGAAAGATGCAAATTAAAACTCTAGTGAAGACTGATAGTATACCAGCTAGACAATTAGGGTATCAAACACGCAGCCCAGATGTGGGAGCAGGGAGAACTTAACAAAATTGTTAAGTGCCCTTGAGTCAGTTCAACTCAGACACTGTATAGGGTTTCTGAGGAGTGACTGGTGGATTTGCACCACCAACCTCTCAGCTAGCAGTCCAGTGCTTATCCTACAGTACCACACCAGGACTCCAAAGGAAATAACCTCTAAAAAAGCACAATGAGATGTCATTTCACACCCAGTAGGAGGGCTACAGTCAAAAGCAAGTCTGGGCAAGAATAGAGATACTGGAACCCTCAGACGCTGTGGAAAGTGGTGTAGCTGATATTTACCCAAGAAATATGGAAACAGATGTTCAAACAAAAGTTTGTATACAAATATTTATAACAGCATTACAAATATTTATAACAGCATTATATGCAATAGCTAAAAAGTAGAAACAGACCACAAAGTCTAGAAGAGAAACCTGTAGACGGAGTGGTTTTGTTGAGGGCGGTGGTTAGTACTGGTGAGTTGCCCCTACTTGTGTAACAGAACAGAATGTCTGCTCCTGCGCTAGCTGGGTGATTGCTGGGTAGTTTGAGTCAGGTCTCAATGAGGCCCTCTACTTTTGTTGTTAAAGTGCTGCTGAGTTGCTTCCGACTCATAGCGACCCTGTGTAGGGTTTCCAAGGAGCAGCTGGTGAGCTTGAACTGCCAACTTTGTAGTCTAGCACATTTACACTGGATGCAGTGTCCTGATGATGTATCCAAAGTAAGCAAGCTCAAGTGTCATCATCCTCGCTCCTAAGGAACATTCTGGTAGTACTTCTTCTAAACCAGATGTGTTCATTCTTCTTGACAGTCCAAAAGGTAGCAAGTGCTGAGCATGTTCTAAAACTGACAGTAGTGATGGTCTCACAGCTGGGTAAAGGGATCAGAAACTATTGACTTGTGCACTTTAAATGGATTGTATGTAAACCTGTTAAAAGGAGAGAGGGAGGAAGGAAACAGCAGCCAGGCCTCCGAGTGTCAGGCAGCGCTTGGCAGCCTGCAGGTGGGGCTTGGGGATGCTTTAGAAAATGATTTTGCCAGACCTGTTCAAGACATCATCTGCTGGACGGATGGCCTAGACAACTCTGAGGTTTCTGTGCATGATGAACAGCTCTGCCTAAGGCCCAGTGCTCTCAGGTATACCCCAATGCCAGCATGTCCTGTTCCTGCCACCAGGAGAGACGGGGTCATCCCTGCTTGGCAGTAGGGTTCTCGCGGGTAGCTAATGAGAGTGGAGCAGACGTCTTCCTGTGGCTACTCCACTTTTGTAAGTGTCTTCTTGTTGCTACATACCTCTGACATACAAGAGTGCGTATAATGTAGGGGTTGAGTCTATAACAATAGAATGTAAGGACTGTATTTCTTTGTGACTCAGTATGATATTTCAGTGGGTCTGGGAGAATGTCCTCCTCACTCGACCCTGGGTGAGTTTTCTGAGAGCGCTGTGGTCAGTGTGGGCAGGATGGAGCAGTCAGTGCAAGCTGTACCCACCCGCAGTGACAGCTTCGCTTTGCCCATCTGCCCATAGGTCCTGGCCCAGTGGAGGGAGGCTGCTTCAATCCAGATCTACTACCGCCAGCAAGAAGATGCTGCCGTCAGCGATGCTCGAGCTGCGCTGAACAGAGGTAAGTAAGCAAGTCCTGTTGAGAGGATTTTGAAGGAACTTTCTTAGTGTTGCATTATCCCACCATAATCTTGCCTCCTACAATTTTTCATCCTGATTGCCAGCCAATTTTTGTTTAAATGGAAGGTCAAGTCTTGAAATCTACAGAGGTACCAAGAACTACTGTTGGAGTGATAGAGTTTGAGGGGGTGGGAAGGAACATGTCGTAGACCATGTCCATTAGGGTGGTTCACAGACCAGGTGACAGACACTGTGTTCTCTCAGTAGGAGTGTACTCAGTCACCCTTGAACTATTTCACGGTTTAGGTGACGGCCCTCAGAGCCTTGTGTAACCCTCAGGAGCCTTGCCGGGGTAGCAGAAGCTCAAGGTGAAGGCCTTCATGAGGCATTCTGGCTATGCTAGATCCCATCACCTTCATCTCTGATTTGGGGGTGAATATGGTACCTAAGCCAGCACCCCAAGAAAGCCAGCTGCGGGCTGCCCTCAGGCCTGTCATCACCCTCCCTTGTACCCTTTCCCTGGCGTCAGTTATCTGAGGTCCTGTTTCAGAAAGCAGGGCTGCCCCTGAGTGGAGCTGCATAGGGAGGCTCCCGGCCTCCCTGTGGTAACCTATGGGGAGAAGAGAGATAACGGAAGGTGGCTAAGTGCAGCCCCTTCAGAGCAGCCCTGTCATGCTGCTGGATGCCCCCGCCAGCCCCTAGCTCAGCCTCTGCCCCATGAACTCAGCATCATAGTTGTTTGTGGCAATCCCCTAAGGAGCACTCCGGCTTGGCTCTGCCCTAGGCTGCGTCCAGACTGTGTTTCGGCGCTGGCGAGTCCGCAGCCAGAGTGCAGCCCAGCAGAAAGTGCAGCTGGAGAGGGCGGCCCAGCATCACCGGTGCCGGCTGCTTCGAGAGACACTGGTGCAGTGGAAAGCTTACCATCTGGGGTGCGTCAGGAAAATGGTAAGGCAGGCTTCAGTGGCCCCCAACTTCCCCCCATGTGATAGGGGATCTCAGAGCAGCTGCTGGGGGGCTCGGTCCTTTGGGAACCAGGCTGCTGGTGTCGGTCCTCTTCAAAAGGAACTTCTGTCAGCTTCTGAGAAGACAAGCAACAGGAAACCGCTCTGCCAGAGGAATTAACTCATTCCCCAAAGGGAGAATCGGGTGACTAGTGAAGGGTGTTAGTGAAGGGTATAGCTGACAGGCTGCAGAACTGGGTCTCCCCAGGTGGACAGTGGCCCAGCACAGAAACCTGGTGTCAAGTGGGGCGAGCCTATGAGGTCGCCTGCTCCCTGCCTGGAACATCAAAGGCACCTGGGTGGTGAGGGTTGGCGCTCCATGTGGCTGTCGGGTGTGAGGTACCTGATTCTCACTAATACTCACTACTCCCGCCTCCCCATGGGCCTGCTGCCACAGCTCCTGCAGAGGCGAGGTGTTCAGCTTCTGACCCAGAGACTCGGCAGGAGCTGCTTTCACCAGTGGAGACAGCAGGTACATGCCACCATCCAGGTCTCCTTCCTACCTCCTCCTGTCCTGCCCCTGCCCCCCACCTCGTCTGCCTGCTGTTCACTGGGCCTTCCTACTCCCCTGTGGTCCCAGAGTGCTTCTGCTTGAGCCTTGGGCCAGTGTGGATCCCTGAGATGCCTCCTCTCTGCCTGCAGCTGGTGGCCAGGAGGGAGGAGCAGCGGAACACAGTGCGGGCCCTGTGGTTCTGGTCCTTGTCACTACAGGCAAAGGTAATAGGTTGCAGGGTCTTGGGGACCAAGGCTGCAGCCCTGCATGCGGAGGGGAAAGCACCTAGTCTGGAAAGGGGTGGTCTCACCGGTACTCTCCTTGGAGGCCTGGGATGCTTGGCGGGACTTCGTGCTGGAGAGGAGGCGAAAGAAGGCACGGCTGGAGCAGGCGGTGCAGGCCTACCATCAGCAGCTCCTCCGGGAGGGTGTCACACACCTCCTGCGCTTTGCAGCGGGTATGAAGGCCTCCCGCCAGCAACTGCAGGCCCAGCAGCAGGCCCAGGTAGGCAAGGGTCTCCCATCCTTGTAGGGAGGGACAGACAGTGAGTGTCTCCCTGACCTTGGCATGTTGGCAGGCGGCCCACACTCTCCACCGCGCCGTTGGCCGCTGCGCCATGCTCTGGAAGCAGAAGGTGCTGGGTCCACCCAAGGAGACCCTGTCTCCTGCGCCCCCCGCACTCAGCAGAAGAGTGACATTCCAGGTGCCCCCTCTCAGCTGCATGGCTGCTGGGGCTGGGGACATTGCCTTGAACACCAAGCTGCAGAGAGTCGGGCCTGAACAAGGTCTGGACCGCTTAGCCCTGGCTTCTGGGGACCCTCAGCTCCTGGAGCTGTGAGTAGCCTCTCTCCTCTTCCGTGGGCAGGGGGCTCTAGACAGCTTGGGCCCCCACCCTCCTCTATGCATCTCCTGTTCCCTGGGGGACAGAAGTAGGGGGATGGAGTAGGATTTGTAGACCTTCATGTTCTCCTGCCAAAGTACAGAAGCTCCTGTTGTTGGCACCCACCTGCCAGTCTTCCCCCTTCTTCCCCTGCAGCCTGGGACAAGAGACCTAGAACCTGCAATGGGCCTCCCAACTCTACAGCCATCCCACCCCGCCCCACCCTCGCTGGGATGAGTATGGGCTCCCAGAGGAACTGGTCTCACTCTTGCCCCTGCCCCACCCCCATCGACAGGAGCCCAGTCTTCCCACGTGGTTTCCTCCCCAGGATCCTGACCAGGGTGCTCAGAACCATTGATGAGCCACTGAGGGGAAACCCCCATGGCATCAGGTGGTGGTCCTCTCCTGTGGGACCCTGGAGCCTTGCCTTCTCTGTCCTCAGTCCCTCTGTGAGAATACCTGGAGTTGGACTAGACCCCAATCCCGCAGAGGTAAGCCCCTGCCACTCACCAGCCTCAAAGAACATACCGTTTGTCTTCCCAGGAGTGCTGCCCGCTTGGCGAGGAAGCAGCCTCGTCGCCCTGACTTCCTGCTGGAGCCTGAGCAGAGGCCTCTGGGGTGTGATCTCTTCGGGTCACAGGGGTAGGTCAAGTGGGGGCCTGCTTCTCAGGAGGAAGGGCTCTGGGTCCCCCGAGGAGCGTGGCCTGACTAGTCTCCTGCTTCCCTGCATGCAGGCCTGAGAAGGTGTCAGAGCGTGGTCTAGATGATTCCCCATCAAGGTCCCTCCTGGTGGGGGCTTGGACATCCCCAGCCTCACACGGCTTTAGGGTGCCCACCACAGCGAGTGCAGGCCTTGAGCCAATCCTGCTGCCACCCTCCTCCTTCATGCCACGTGGGCCGGAGACGGCCGGTAGGGTGAGTGATGGGGCCCTGGAGCCTGACCTTGAGCGTTCTGTGCACTCGGTGCTGTCCTGTGACCACCAAGCCCAGGACAGCTGGGAGGGACTTGTAGGAAGTGTAGAAAGGAAAGCCCTGCACACCCACGGGCAGACCAGGCAGGGTCTCTGGCTGAGCAGAGGGTGAGGACTGTAAGATTGGGGTCCGTGACAGCTTCCAACAAGCAGGGAGCTGAGTGTCTAGCATTCTGCCAGGTACTCGTGACCTGGACAACAGTGGTGGCTTCAGAGGGGCAGCTGGCTGGATTCACTTGAGTGTTGTCACTAGAGGAGGGAAGGGGAAGGCACTGGGGAGAAAGCCTAGCAAATCTGAAAGGAGGCAGGGTGTGGGGACCTCTGCGGGTTCCTCTGGCTGTGGGCAGAGACACAGACACAAAGGGTATGTTCTAGCAGCAAGTCCAGGATCACCAGAGGGACTTGGGGTTGGGTGATATGAACAGTCTTACTCATGGAAGGGCAGGCTCCAGTGGGGGCAAGCTGGGGGGCATTCTGGAATGCTGTTTGAAGCAGTGCTAAGCCAGCCCTCAGGGGAACTTGGGTGGGACTGTGGATGAGTGCGGTGCCCAGGCAATAATAACAGTCCCCTAAGGAGAAGCCCGCTCCCAAATCCCCAGCCCTTTCTTCCTCCACAGGTGTCCGGACCACTTCAGCCACAGGCACCCCCATCCCTGGCTGGTGTCCCCTACCCCCAGCTGCTGCTCCCTAAGGACTTCACAGGCACCAGGACCTGTCCTGGGTTTGGCCCAGAAGTAGCAGGTACACACCTGAGGCCTGGCCATGCAGGGCTAGTGGGAGACCTGCCCTGCCACCCCGCCCCCTTCCCTGTGTCCCTGAGGAAAGTGGGGAGGAGGGTCAGCATCAGGCTCACTCCTCAACCCCACAGGCAGCACTCAGCTAGAAGATGAGCTTGAGGGGATCCTCCAGCAATTACAGCACTGCCAGACCACCCAGCAGAACCTCTGGTAAGACCCAGGGGACGCCCTTACCCCTAGCCAGCTGCCAGAGTTGGAAGCTGGTTTTTCTCAGCTGTGGTAGGGAGCCCATGGCATGTTGTCCAGAGCCCCCTCCCTGCTGTGGGAACTTTAACCTCAGTCCTACTGGGACAGGAGACAGAGGGCCTGCTGGCTGCTCTTTGGGGAAGCAGTCTAGGGGGCAGTCAGCTCTGGAGATGTGACTAGCAAGATGCAATGGACAGGGAGGGAAAGAGGGAAGAGGAGGGTTCTCTTACTGGAAGAACAAGAACAAGTGCGGTCTCCATGCCAGGGGTTGGCATCTCAAGGCAACCCCACCCCAACCCTGTGCACCAGGGTTCAGTTGTCTCCCGAGGGTGCTTCTGGGAGCCTCTGCCAGGTCAGCCACAGACATCTATCTCTCTACTCCCCAGGTCCTGCCGGCGACAAGCGAGTAGCTTGCGGCGGTGGCTAGCACTGAGCCACGAGGAGCCTGGGGACCAGGAAGCTGAGCAGCAGATGCAGAAAGAGCTGGAGGAGGTGAGGCCTGGCTGCTGCTGCCACCCCCAGGGAGGACCGGGCAGTGCTCCCCACGCAGTCACCACAGTCACCACCACTCCCCACAGGTGGAAGCACAGATCCAGCACCTGGCCGCTGAGCTCCGGGCCCAACGCCAGCCCATCAGGGCCTGTATTGCCCGTGTCCAAGCCCTGCAGCAAGCCTTGTGCTAGTGTCCCCCACAGTGTGGGAGGCTCAGAACACAATGCCCACATGTTTTTTTGTGTTTTTTTTTTATTTCAAAATGTTTGCAATTAAATGAATTACTGTTGAGAAGTCCCCCACTTTTCATACAAAAATACTGAGCTACTGATACAGTTGAGGGAAGTTCAATGGCTTCTCCTGCAGGAGAAATGCACAGCGTCCCAGGATCAATGTGGCCCTGGCCCTGGCCCCGTGGCACCACCCCAAGGACTGTGTGCCTCTAAGCTAGGGACAGGTTTGGTTTTCTAGGCACAGACTCCCACACACACTAAGGCCCCCCTAGAAACCTATAGCAGCAGTTTTCCCCCATCTCAGCACCCTGACACTGACCTGCAAGGGCCACCCCACTGCAGAAGCAGTCCGGGACACCATCATCCTAAGAAGACATTAGCAAAAAGGAGTCATGGTGCTAAAATGGAACTTGGGAACAGACCGAAAACCGTTGTCATAAAGGCCATGTGGGTCCACAGTCAGTGCCAAGGGCACCTCACCCTGTGTAAGGGGGAGTGGGGGAGGGACAAACAGGAAATGGCCAGGTGCGGGAGGAGCAGAAGAATCATAACCATCAACCAACTATAACTGGACACTCAGCCAGGCACGGCAGCTCTGGTTTACGTAAAGATCAAAAGTATTTCCTTTCAGCTCACCCTGCCACATCTTTTTTCTTTTTGTGGGGAGGCAGGAACAGAGTATTGGCCAGAGCTCTGCTCTCCCTACTGTGACGGTGAGAACATTGGGCTTGTTCCCATCTCTGAGGCAGGTAGGAACAGTCATGCTGGTCCTCCCTGGCCAAACCCTGCCCGACCCTGAGATAGCCCCTTACCTGAACGCCTTGTGGGGTCCCCCGTATAAAATGCCCACTTTCCTCTCCCCTTAGAAACCAATGCTCAGCAGCTGCACACAGTAAGGCAGGGCTCTAGAGAGAGCCTAGAGCCTCCCCAAAGCGGATTTTCTGTCCTGCTTTCAGCTCAAAGTTGAAGTCCTTGGGGGCCTCGAAGATGAGCACGATGGTGGAGCCCAGGTTGAACTCGCCCAGGTGCTCGCCCTTGCGCATGGGGATGCCCTCCTTGTTGGCGTGAGTCACGAAGCTGAAGTCGTTGTATGAGCCCTTGCTATACCTGGGGCTGTTTGTGTGCAGGTCCTGAGGGCAGGACAGGGTGAGAAGCCAGGATCAGAGGGGTCTCAAGACACAATGTAAGGCTAGGGAGCCGTTCTCTGAAATGGTTAGCTGAGCCTATAGCTCACCTCTGCTGCTGCCCAGCCTAGCCCAGCTCAGAAAGGAAGGTAGGGACACACAGCTGGAGCAGCTCTGGTCTAACCTGCCATCAACAGTTCCAACACCTGCTGCAGGCATGTAGACACCTGATTTATCCCAGCATGATCGTGCTACAAGACCACCCATGGGAGCAAGGAAGGGCAGGCACCAGGTTCTCATTTGTTTGCTGGGGGAGGGGGAAGCTGGCCTGTCACAAGTTCTACCGTCCAATCAACATGGCCCTTCTGTCTCACTGCCTGTTCCCTCCTCACTCAGCTCTGACCAGGCAGGTCCGGGTATAAGTAGAGTACTGATGGGGAAGAGATCCGTTCCCTCCCTCCTGTCTCTAGCCCCCTCAAGACCTGGCCATGGCAGCACCCAGAGCCAGCACTGGCCTCAGCCCTCCTGGAACTCACGGTCACAGCAGATCCTGCTGCCCAGTAGACTGGTCAGGTGCATCCCAAGTGACCCCAGCCCTTGGATTCTGCTCACCCGGTCAAAGTAGATTCGGATGGAGCCCACGTTGGTGGCCCCCACAGCAGTCAGCGAGAAGAAGCCGTGTTTCCAGTCCCCAGTCAAAACCACCCGCTCGTTGTGACAGAAGAGCTCCTTGATCCAGCGGGCCATGCCAGGGTTCACCGACATCAGGGAGCCTGTAGGAAACCCAGTGTGTCCATTCAGCATAGCCAAAGGCAGACTGGCTCCTCACCTCCACCCATGCCCAGTAGACATTTTCTACCACCTCACCAGGACATCTGGGGGCCTTAGGAACAAGAAGTTCCAAATCTGGAGCCTGGGTCCCCTGTCTCAAGACACTGAGGGTCTCTGTGGGACACTCATGAGGCTGCCACTACACCCCTCCCTTCCTTCTCCATCCCAGCAGTCTCCGTGGGCCCTGGGCTACCTGGGAAGTGGCGCCGGTGGGACACAGTCCAGTCAGTGGGAGAGTGGAAACAGTGGTAGTCCCCAGGGGCCAGGTAGATGACACAGTGGTAGAGCTCATTCCCTTCCCTGGTGACCAGCTGGCTCTTGAAGGATTGGCAGGAGGTAGCTAGGGACAGACACAAGGGGCTTCGGTTGAAGTTGGCCCTGGTCCCAGCTCCTATTTCCCACGGCCTTCCCTTCTCTCTGCACAAACATCAGCAGGGCTGCCCCTGGCTCCAGATGGTAATGACCCACCTGGTGGGAAGGGCAGGTCCTCTGAGGAGCTGCGTGGGCCCAGGAATGACTCCAAGGAGTACGTGACCCCCTTCACCTGCTCTACCTCGCAGTTCTTCACCTGCCCAAAGTTGAGGATCTTCCCATCTGAAGGGCTGATCTGGAAGGATTAAGAAAGAGGCTTGTTGCCAGGGAAGTCCTCCCAGGTAGACAGGCCACCTTGTCATCTGCATGCACCCCAAGCCATTCCCCAAGGGAGGAAGGGGCCTCACCACGCTGTGCAGGCCACACACAGGCCGGGCCTGTGGCTTCAGCTTGCGCCGGAAGAATTCACTGAGGTTGCGATAGTGACGCAGGTCCTCCACGGCCGCCTCCTTCATGTTTACTCCAAACGTCCAGATGTACAGGCTGTAGACGGGCCTGCGCAGCCAGTGAGGCAGCTCCACCTGGTTGAGGCGGCCCCAGGCCCGTGACAGCAGGCGCGTCGGCACAGACTTGTACAGGGCCACCTGTAGGCACAGGGGAGGCAGAAGTTGGTGCATGGCTTGTAGGTCCAAGCCCTTCCCACCAGAGTACCCCACAGGAGTGAACACGACACCCTAAATTGGTTTTGTGATGTGGCTGTTTCTCACTGGAAACCAGATCGAGGGATCAAACCCTCACATACACGACAGGACTGCTGGGGCAGCGAAGCATTTATGAACAATTTGGGGATGACCTGAGATCTCGTTAGGTATTACATAAAGGTCAAACCAGCAGGCTCAACTCTGGTGTGGGAGAGCGGAAAGGATCCCATAGAAGCCACAGAGAAGCAGTAACAGGCTACCTTGTCACAAGCCACTCCCACATCCCAGACTATAGATAGGAACAGGAGGGCCCCCTTCCGGCTCATCTTCCTGAACAGGAAGCAGAACAGTCCCAACCAACAGATGCAGCTCGGCTGTCACTGACCTCTCTGGGCTCCTGGTGCAGGTACAGGTTTCCAACCCCCAGATCTAGCCTGCACTCCGAAAGCCTGACAGCCAGGCTTATGGGTCAGGCGCCATGTCCTGCGACCAACTTGTCTGTACTGGGGGCTCCACCCAGGACAGGGAGAGGAGTTGGCCACTGGGCTAGACACTCAGCAAGGGGCAGCCTCTTAGCCTCCAGTGCTGCCGCCATGAGGGTCACAGGAGTCTCCTTGGATTAACTGCTACTTATCTGAACACAACCAAGGGCCCAGCTCCCCAAGGTTTAAAAGTATTTCATTCCAACATTAAACACCTCTGTGAGGCAATGAGTTAGTGGCTCCCAGAGAATTACTCGTAACTCCCAGCTGCCACCAATCTCCCTAAGAGGACTGACTGTATGTGACTCTGCCATCCTTAGGCACAGGCTAGAACCTGGTCCATGACTCCTAACCCCAGTGGTCTGGAGCACTCACGCCCTGGTGACACCCACCCTGGCTATCCAAACTGTCTAAGAGTCTATGAGCAGGTTTTCCTTCTCTGGTGACAACCCAGGAAGCCAACAGCAATGAAAGCAGATGTCAGGGCATCCTCCCACTAAGGGGACGCAGCAGACTCAGCCCTCCTGAATTTTTTTTGAACTCTCTCCAAATCACCTCCCAAGACTACTTCCTGAACACAAAGAATTGGGGACAGATACCCCTTTTGAATCCCTACTGTGGGTTCTTCGTGAACCCAGAGCCCCAAAATGTTACCGTACCGCTGAGACAGGCAGGCCGTCAAGCCCTCATAGGCCCCATGAGCCCACCAACCACCCAGCTTTCTCTTCCAATGAGGCTCAGCCCCACAGCGAGTCACTCCTCTCATTCTGCCAACAGGGCAGCTCCTCCATGGCTCCTGAGCCAGTTGTGGCCCCGCACACACACTTACCCTGCTCACGGGCCTCCATCCCACCCGGCTGAGTGGTCTAAGGGCGCCAAAGGGCAGTAGGTAGTAGAGGACGGTGAGGGGCCAGGAGCGCAGTTTCAGGGTGGGTCTGGACATACAGCTCAGCTGTCCCAGCCTCCGCCTCAGGGCCAGCTGGGGGAACTGCAGCCTGCAGGACACAAGGGCAGGCCCCAGTCTGTCAGCCACCAGGGGCTGGGCTGCCTAGGAGGTATCCCCCCTCTCCCCTGTAGCTCCCCATCCACAGGGGTCCACAGACCCAGTGAGGGGTTAGGAAGCACTGGTATGTCACAGGATCCATTCCCCCAAGTCAGGTCTGGCTTGCCTCTGGCCTGGCATGCTCAAAGTCTGTCTCTGAGCACCACCAGTCTGCTGGGAGGTAGGGCAGTGGAGCTGGAGGGTGCCAGGCAGACAGCCATGAAGTGTCCTGGTACACCCCGGCTCCCAGCAGAGGTAGGGGAGGCCCAGCAGCAGCCCAAGCACCCACGGCCCAGTAGAGGAGAACTATGAGCCTTTTGCTCCCATCTCTTTGCAGGGCCTGGAAAGGTCTCCATGGCCCCTGGCCTTGTCCCTTATCTGCTAAGTCAAGGAGAGCTCTCCCAGAACACTCCCTGTCCTAGTGGTAGGGAGCCAGCTACAGAGCCATCCACCTGACCAGCCTCTCCACAGGACCCCGCCCCATCCCCACTGTCTTGACAGATGGGTGACCCTGCCCCACATCCCTGGCCTCCGGATTCCCATCACATGCCTATGCCCCCTCCAACTATGGAGACCACACTGCCATCAGTGACAGGCCCCAGGCCTCAGTTTCCTCATCTGCAACATGACTGCAGCAACTGGGGGCTCTACATCCCCATGTGTGACGCACTGTTCTCTAGAGGGGAAGTGTCGTCTCCTGGTTGTTGAACAAAGCAAGAAACAAAGAATCTCTCCGCTGATGAGAAAAGCAGAAAAAAAATGGAGGCCCCCTCCTCCCCCAATTAATTGATGGCCTCGGAGGACAGTGATTTATGGAAGGTGGCCAGCATGGCCACAGGTCACCCAGACTCCCCACATTCACTTCTTCTATTCCACCCACCCCCGTCTTGTTTTACAAGATGTGGGAAGGTGGTAGAGTCCAAGTAAAAACAGACAAATGGCTGGCGTCCCCGAGGCCCCCGTCCGTCCGACCGCCACCCTCCTTACTGCAGACGCGGTGAACTCCTGGGGGGCCGGACGGGTGCGGGGGACGTTGGGAGCCCGAAGGGCCGGGACGGCCCCCCGCACGCAAGTACCTGAAGCGGGCTCGCCGACTCAGACCAGCCGGTCCAGGCCCCTCCAACCGTGGGGGCTGGTCCCCGGGCGCGCGGCCGCTAGAGCCGCTGCGGGGCCGCCGGACGTGCACTCGGACCCTCCGGAGGTCGTGGCGGGGCACGGGGGGCTTACGGCGAGGCCGACAGCATCTCACCATTTCGCCGCGCGGAGCTCAGGTCCTCGGCGAGCCTGGGACTGACACATCACGGTGCGGGGCGGTGCCCGCGCGCGCCTTTGTCTCTCCTCCTCCTCCTCCTCCTCCGCCCCCGCTCCACTCAGCAGCTCAGGGCACAGGGTTGGGGACACCGCTATTGCAAACAGACAGCAGGGATCACCGCCCGCTCAGGGAACCCCCGCACCAGCCCCGCACGTTTCGTCCCCACCACCACTCTGGGGCTGGCCACCTGCCCAGCTACCACAAGCGGCAGGTGGGCGGCAGGAGGAACCTGACCCGCGCCAGGCTCCCTGGCCGTGTCGGTCTGTCTATACTGGAGGCTGGCCACCCTCGCAGGGACCTAACCCATTTTCTAATCAGGAGAAGAATGAGGTACGGAAAGCTAGGTGCTCTCCTCAGCGATCCCCACCCCACCTTGTTCCCATATACCTTCTTCGGGGAAGCCTCAGAAAAGCAGCGGGGCTGGGGGGACCGGGCTGGGCTTGCAGAGAGCCCTCTGGCCCCCTCGCTGCTGGCTGGCTATCTGTAAGGACACACCCAGCCCCCACCCCCCCCCATCCGCTGAGAGCAAACATTCCACAGCCACCTATCTAGGGGCCCCGCTAATCTGAGGCCCCCCACGAGGATGTGGGCTGATCGAGCGGCCCCACCAGCCTCCAATCCCAGAGCAGGCCGAAAGAGGGCAAGCCCCTGTCACCACCTTCAGAGGAAGAGACCTGGCTCCAAAGTCTACTGCCCCCTGCAGCAAGAAGACCCAGCCTGGGACCCCACTCCATGGGCAACTCACAGCCTGTAAAAACCAGCTCAACCTTTGAGGTTAAAAACTGCCCAGTTCTGGCACCTGTCTGATGTATGCAGAATCTGTGGACACGCATTCGCCTCTGGGCACCAGGACAAAAGGCCAACTAAGAGTGGACAGAAGCAAGGATTCCCAGCCCACTGTCAGTCCAGGCCCCTCCACCCATGCTCACCTTCCCAGGCAGGGAGGGACCACCCATGCCAGGCCTCACCCAGTACATGGATGTACCCGCAACCTCCTCCCTATGGAAAATGCTGACAACAGGAACAGCAAGTGCAGGAACTCCATCCCGGCCTAGGGCCAGGTCCAGGCCGAGCCTCCACCACCAACCTTCCCACCACAACAGCGCTGGAGCCTCAGACCAGCTCTCGCTATTAGCACCCCCAGGAGCTGGAATGTGTCCCTGTGGACACAGGCTCAGAGGGTCCCAGAAAGCAGCCAGGGCAAAATCTGGTGTGTGGACCCCTACTCTAGAGCACAGACTGAGCACACAGCCATTCAGAGCAGGAAGCGAGGTGACTGAGTGGGCTGGCGGGGTGTGGAATGATGACACTGTAGCCCCCCTCCATCAGACACGCAGACAACAGAGCCCACAGTCAAATCCATTCTGGTCCCAAACCTCAGGTTCTCAAAGCAGCCTGCTGTGTGACCCTCTGTACCCGTTCTCCCACAGCGAGGCTTGCAGCAGAGCCCAAACCACCAAGTCCACTCTCAGCAAGCACTGTTTTGCAGGCCACACCAGTCCTGTCCCCATCACTACTCTTCTTCTTTTCCCCAAATGGGACACTGAGACCAGAGGGTGGGGGTTCTTCCAAACCACTTTCCACAGGCAGCAAAAGGTTACCAGAACAGACATGAATGCTGTGTCTTAGCAGGAAATGACCCTCACACTGGGTCCAGCTCACTTCCTCAGCCAGCAGCCCACTTGCCCTCCCTCACCAGTGATAGTCTTTATTCAGCTGAGTAGGACTAGGGGACTCGGGCCCTGGATGACCCAGCTAGGTGTCCTGAATGGGGACAGACTTTGAGGGGTCAGGGCCATTTTGAGGAGGTGAGTTTAGGGCTGTGACCAGCTGGATATTCAGTCAGCCCCCTGGAACATGAAAAGAGAGGGGCTTCATGGCAGGAGTGTGGGGTGGGAGCTGGGAAAGGCCCTCTCTGCGTTTCCCTCTAAGAAGGGAAGGGTGATTACTCCTGCTTCCTCAGCACCCCACAGAACACAGGGGCCCAGAAACCTCAGCCCTCACCTCCTGCCCAAGCTGCAAGCCCACTGAGAAGATGAAGGGCCAGCCTCTCAGAGCAGTGCTTGGAGAGGAGTGCACACCATGAGCCTATGGCTGCCCTGTGAGGAGGGAGCACTAACCCAATGGGGGGGAAGGAGTGTACTAGTTTGGGGTCACCTTTGTCAGGACATATTGTTCTGGGGATTCACAGCTGAGCAGTGCTATAATGTCCCTGTCCACCCCTCACTGTCTGGCTGAAGTTAGTTAACATGTCCCCCCCACACACACACAAACACACTCTCTCTGGAATGGAATATTCCAAATGAAGCTAGGGCAGTTACAAGTGGGTGATGGGAAGGGGTGCTCCTGCGTGGGATTCCTTGGAGCTTGGTGGATTTAGGCTGGAGCCCCATGGAGGAACAAGGGGCAGGACACTGTCCATCCCGATGCCCCACTAAGCTCCCCTGAAGCCTCAGGGCTCTGAACACAACCAGAGACAATGCAGACCCACCGGGTTCCAGCTCCCAGGGGCCAGGATACCCCTCCAGAGGAGACCCAGCAGCACACACTCCCCCCACCACCACCCCCCAGGCAACTGTGTTCAGGTGGGACTTCCATCCCTAACCCCAGGGCCTTGAAGGGAACAAACTATTCAAAGTAGGAAATGGGAAATGGATCCTCCTGGTGAAACGGGTGAGCCATCTTTGGCAGGGGAAGAGGAAGCAAAGAGGCTCCGAGTTGCCTTTTATCAAGGCCCGGGATGGGTAGGAGGGAGGCAGAGGCAGGACTCGGCCTGGCACGGCTCTTCCCGCTCCAAGGTAAGGTGCTGGCCAGCCTACCTGCGGGTCCCACTGCGGCCTTCTCCCGGCCTCTACACCTACACCCGGCTCCTACACCAGTGAAGGATGTGAGGAAGTGAGCTCACCCACCCTGCGCCGCGTGACCAGTGTGGGGCTAAATAAATCCCCAACTTGGTTGGACCGGATCGTTGGACGGCTTCCTCAGGTCCCGGCCTCGATTCTATGCTGTGCAGAGCGCCCGGCGCCCCCAGGGGTGGCCCCCGCGGGTCAGAAACCAGTAGAGTGGCGCCTCCAAGTAAGCTTCCAGGCCACAGCCACTCCTCGGAGGCGGCAGGTGGTCCTGGCCCGGCGGTTTCCGGGCGCCCGGCTTCCTCTGACTCCAGCGGGAGGCGCCTCTCAGCGCCAAGTCTGGGGCCGGCGGGCGAGCGGGATTGGGTGCCGTCAGTCCCTCGTCACTTGGGCTGCCAGGTGGGCGGGGCGGCCTCTGTCAGGGACACAACGCTGGCCAGCCAAATTCCCCTTTAAGAGAAGGGCTGGGGCGGGAGCACAGTGGGCGACGCCCACTGGGCAGGGCCCCGGCTCCATGTGCTGCTGACCTCACCCTCACCGAATAGCCGCTCAGTCTCCTTCAAAGACTCTCTAAAGCCTACAGAAGCCATCTAAGTCTTGGCTCCTCCCCACATCCCCTCCTACTGACACCCGACTGCCCCCCCAACCTCCTCACTTCCAGGCACGCATCCAGACCCTAATGACTAAAAACCCATGACCAAAACATGGCACAGCAGACCAGTGAAAAAGAACAGCCGAGATTCTGGCCTGAAGCCCTGATGCCCCTGTTGTTCCTCCATCCAGTCCACAATGTGGATAGATAACCTTCCTTTGGCAAGAAGCCAAAGCTGCCTTGTACAGGGCACAAAGGAGTGCAGACCCAACCCCACACAAATCTAGATCCAGGGGGAAGCAGGTCCAGTCCAGCCCCAAAGTCCACCCTGTGCCCAAGGCAGTTATCACTACTGGATCTCTGAGCCCCAGTGTTCAGCAATGGTTCTTGGCCGTCCCACCAGTTCCGGCCTCGTAGTGCCCCCTCCACAACTTCTCTAGTCTACCATATCTCAGGTTGTTAATGAGTCTTCCTCTAATCCTGATGCCACGTTTTCCTTCATAGAACCCAGCTTCTCGTATTATTTGCTCAGCATACATATTGAACAAGTATGGTGAAAG